>NC_139940.1:47824536-47872458 GCF_963454915.1 Gymnoscopelus microlampas | reverse complement strand
TCTCTCTCTCTCTGTCTGTCATTGTCTCTCTCCCTCTCTCTGCTGAAACCACAGCAATTATCTCCCAACATGGTGGAATGCACAGGAAGGACCCGCTCAGCTCTCTGACCACCGGAGAGGTGCGAACCCCAGTTATTTGTACTTTACTTGAGTATTTCCAATTTCCAATACTTTTACTTCTACTCCACTACATCTCAGAGGCAAATATTGTACTTTTTACTCCACTACAATTATTTGAAATCTTTAGTTACTAGTTACTTTGTACATTTTGATTATTATTACAAAACACACATTAACCACTTCAGCCCTATATACATTTTGGCCATTTGAAAATAGCCGATCTAATGATTTTTATACATTTGAAAACTTGAAATGGGACATTCTGCATTTTGAGTACTTTCTACTTTTGGTACTTTAAGTATATTTCGACGCCAACGTACTTTTGCCAATACTTTTTAAATTCCGGACTTTTACTGACAAGAGTAATTCTAGACTGCAGTATTGGTACTTTTTTTTTACTTAAGTAAAACATGTGAGTACTTTTTCCACTGCTGGCGAACCGGAGAGGTGTGAACCAGCGCTCTGCTCAGAGAGGTTCCTGGGTGGGTGGGCGGCGGCCGCTGTTAAAAATGTGAGCCGGCTGACTCCTCCGGTGTGAGGCTATGCCAAATAAAATCCAACCTTATCGCTTTGCAAGACGCAGGCCAAGCTTATAGCGCCCCCCCCCCCCCCCCCCCCCCGCCGCCTTCAAAAGCCGCTTGTCCGAGTTGACCCCTAAAAAAACTGGGCCAGCCAAGCTTTTTCTCTAAAGTGTCTGTCATCAAGCAGCGTTTATCCCATTAAGACCTGGAACGCATCTGCGTCACTTTGAAATTTCTTGTGCCGCACTATGAGCTTGTAGATCTGCTATTTTTGAAAAGATCTTGAAAAACTATTTTTCCGATTTTTTTTTCTCCAAAAACTGTTAGGATTCAGAAAACATGTTTAATAATCGCCTCAGGTCTTAACGGGTTATTTGAGCGGGACGGACGGGCGGGACAGGGGCGGGGCCGTTACAACACCTCTTACAGCTACACCACAGCCTTTATAACGTGGTCCTGCTCTAGCGTTAAGACGGAGCTCCTCCGCTCAGCATGCAATATGGCTGCAATGTGCTGAGAACCTGTGACTGTGTGTGAACGCATGAGACCTCCAGACACCCGGTTCAACTACCCACCCCCTCACAGACAGACAGACAGACAGACAGACAGACAGACAGACAGACAGACAGACAGACAGACAGACACACACACACAGTGGTGGAAAAAGTACTCAAATTCTTTACTTAAGTAAAAGTACCAATACTGCAATATAAAAATACTCTGTTACAAGTAAAAGTCCAGAATTAAAAATTTACTTGAGTAAAAGTACAAAAGTATTGGCATCAAAATGTACTAAAGTAAAAGTACTAAATATTTGAAAATAGCCGATCTACAAGCTCACAACGCGTCGCGATGCGACGCGTTGTGAACTTGTATATCGGCTATTTTCAAATAGCCTAGGTATAAAATAGGGCTAAAGTGGTTAATGTGTGTTTTATAATGTAATAATTTATATCTACGAAGTAACTAGTAACTAAAGTTTTCCAATAATTGTAGTGGAGTAAAAGTACAATATTTGCCTCTGCGATGTAGTGGAGTAGAAGTAAAAGTATTGGAAATTGGAAATACTCAAGTAAAGTACAAATACCTCAAAATTGTACTTAAGTACTGTACTTAAGTAAATGTACTTTACACCACTGCGCACCACACACACACACACACACACACACACACACACACACACACACACACACACACACACACACACACACACACACCACACACACACACACACACACACACACACACACCAAGCAGGTTTTATCATGTTGTTGGGAGGGGTATCTAACGTTTTAGCGGAAACATAGTGGCAAGCGGCGTTCACGTTGGGCGATTGTAGCCGGTGCAGCAATTAGCATAGTGACCCCAATGCTGATGCCAAGTTCCCAGAGGAATCAAAGGAGCTTTCCAGACCGCTTTCAGTTGAAGGCAACGTAATCTGCATAATCCGCAGATTGTCCAAGTTTTATCATTCGCTACGCCCAGCTAAATGCAGTGAGCACCAAACTGCCAACAGTTCATGTCTAGAAGGGGTGCGATATTTAATCAAACGAATCGATTTAAAGGCACGGTGAGTGATATTTTTGGGTATTTTTGTTTTTGTTTTTTAAAAAGGTTAACAATTATGCTGATAGTAATCATTGCTACAGAGCGTTTGTTCGGTCACAGAGGTCTCTCCAGCTCTTTAGTAAACAGAGTACATTTTCAGGTAGGTGACACATTTTTAAGCCAATTAGGAGAGAGCACTGAAAATGCATTTTCTGTTTAATAAAGAGCTGGAGAGACATGGGAGACTGCTTTTACTGGACAAACACTCTATAGCAATGAGTACTATCAGAATATAGTTATTTCACACTTATTTTAACCAAAGTAAATCACCTACCCTACCTTGAATCACTTTGTGCCACGCTGCAAGCTTGTACATCTGTTATTTTTTAACATTAAAAAAAAAAAAAAGTGTTTGAATAATTTTGAATGTTTTAACACAAATCTTCTCTTCAGGGGATCCCTGGCATAAAACATTTTCAGATGCTGGTCCGGGGGGGCCAAATACATAAATACTTTTGGAGCGTCCTTGACCTTGACATGAAAAGGCTTGAGAACCACTGCAGTGCTAAACAACGCATGGAGTTTGATGTTAGCGTCACTCAAACGGGACAAAACGTTATTTTCTGCTGTGTGCCACGATTGTGAGTTTTATGGGAGTTTAACTATGATTACAATGTGAGCTGCCTGGCACGTTCACTTTCACTGTTATTGTCCTCAATCCCTACCACATCCACTGTTTCTTAACCCATGTAGACCGGGAAACGCATCTGTGTAACCACTTTAACCATTATTTTATACATTGGGCTATTCAAAAATAGCAGATCTACAAGCTCATGGCGCGGCACCGAGTGCCGCGCCATGAGCTTGCAGATCTGCTATTTTTGACACATCTCGAACATTTTGTGCAAATATTTCAATATATGTTTTTAAAGGGACGGTTTTTGACTCAAATCTTTGCTTCTGGGGGGTCCCCCCATTACAACATATTTTGAGATGGGGGTCCGCGGGCCAAATACATACAATTGTGGTGGTCTTTGACATAAAAAAAAAGTTTGGGGACCACTGATTATGGCGACGTACGTTTTTTTCCAGGATTTAGAAGACATTAGTAGAGCCCCCAGAAGCAAAGATTTGAGTTAAAAATGTTCACTTTAAAAATATATATATTCAAAGATTTGCATACTTTTTAACGATTAAAACAAAAATGCAGATCTACAAGCTCATAGCACGGCACTCGGTGCCGCGCTATGAGCTTGTATATCTGCTATTTTTTCAATAGCCAAATAAATCTGAAAATGACACAGATGCGTTCCCGGTCTAAATGGGTTAATCCCGCACACCACCCCCCCCCCCCCCCAAAATAAAATTAAAATAAATAAAACAGCATATTGATTTAGAGCCGGTCTCCAGTGAAACGACACGTTTATTGCCGGGGGCCAATTAGACGGGCCCTCAGGCTCCACGCTCCAGTGCGACACGATCGCGCCGGGGGAAAAACGGTTCAACTGCAGCCAATCGGCACCAACCCTCCGCTAATCACCCACAACACCATTAGAGACAGAGACAGAGTGCGTCAGCCAATCACCAGGTCCAGACGGCCCGCCAGCCAGCCAGCCAGACCCACGCCAAGCAAAGACCCCCGTAGTAAAACACCAGGGAGGAGGAGGAGGGGGCACGGCACACTCTCACACTTGCATACGCACGTCTCGTCTGCCAGGGGTTTTGACATCATTTACCGTGGGTCTGCGCCCAAACAAACTACCGACTATCCCCAGAAGACAAACAAACAAACCTACTGGAACAATAGCTTGAACTGAGTGAGGCATGCAGGCAGGCAGGGGGAGGCTTTCCAAGCAGGGCTGCTTGGCTGGGCCAGGTACGCACGCACACACACACACACACACACACACACACACACACACACACACACACACTCACACGCGCACACACAGACACACACACACACACACACACACACACACACACACACACACACACACACACACAGGCGCACACAGACACACAGACACACACACACACACACACACACACACACACACACACACACACACACACCTGGGACCCAGACTGAATTAGGTGAGGCATGGACCAACGTAGAGAGTCCAGCAGACAGTAGAAGAGTGTTACATTTTTTTAGGTTTCAAAACCTGTTGGGCGTAGATCTACCACACCGGTCTAGGGTCAATTCTAACCGTCTAATCAAAGACTAAACTTAAGACAGGGAACCACCTTGTTGTGCTGGTGGTCATTCACCTATAGTTTGAGTAGTATTTGAAGCGCCAATACGTGTGTTTTAGTTGTTGTGGTCCTATAGTAGTCATATAGTGACACATTAGGGAGTGAAAATGACAGAGCGGCAATAAATGACGCCTATGAATGAATGAATGAATGATTTTATTTAGGTGTCATGCCACCTCGTGGCCCATCCCTCATGGGATTATATGACACCTTTTCAGGCAGCTACAATATTTTAAATTATTTTACACACTGGTTGCCGGTATTGCTGATCATATACGACCAATACCGACCGAACAAAACAAAACAAAACCAAACAAAACCAAACATAAAGTACATATCCCCTACTGGCTGTACAACGCTTTTTTCCTCAAGTCCCAAGCTTTCTCCAAGTAGTTTGCCAGTTTAAATACTTCCTTTTCAAATAAACAATGAATAAGTAGTTTATTCTTGTAGATCTATGTGAGAATGTGTGAGAATGTGTTGGAAACAGCACAAAAAATTAAACTATGGAGATAAGAGGTTTCTGCCGGAGAGCAACGATATTGGACTTCATCCATATCGCCATACCGGCCCTGGGTCAGAGTGGTGTTAACCCATTAAGACCTGGAACTTTGTCATTTTTAGATTTGAGCTAAAAAAGCATTATTTTACACTTTGGGCTATTCAAAAATAGCAGATCTACAAGCTCGTAGCGCGGCACCGAGTGCCGCGCTACGAGCTTGTAGATCTGCTATTTCTGAAAAATCGTGAAAATGTGTGCAAATCTTTGAATATATATATTTTAAAGCGAACATTTTTAACTCAAATCTTTGCTTCTGGGGGGTCCCTGGAACAAAATATTTTGATGGGGGTCTGCGGCCAAATACATATAATTTTGGGGGTCCTTGACATGAAAAAGATTGAACACCACTGATATAGAAACATACGTTTTTCAGAAAACTGTTGAGATTTAGGACACATGTAGAATCGGCTTCAGGTCAGCTGCTATGAAAATCACAAGGTCAGAATAAAGAACATCACATCAGACCGCCGTGTGTGTTTTTCCCCATTCTGCCCCGTCCGAGTTGCATGGGGGAAGACTTTGAGAGCATAGCAACAGCATGACACGTTCACCTCCTTGTAAAATGAACTGAGAGATGAGCTGTGAGTAAAATGCTTACAGCTCTGCAGAGAATACCGCTGTTGTTTTGCTCTGGTTCTGGTTCTGGCCGACCATTATAGCCTGGGACCTGGGTTCAGGCCCAGGAAACAGTCAGCTGGGGTCTGCGGGATCGGACCTTCACACACAGAGCCTCTTGCATGCACGCTGTTACGCAGTGGTGGGAAAAGTACTCACATATTTGAGTTAAGCAAAAGTATCAATACTGCACTGTAGACATACTCTGTTACAAGTAAAAGACGGGAATTACAAATTTACTTGAGTAAAAGTACAAAAGTATTGGTATAATGTGTAATTGTCTTAAAGGACCAGAAAGTAGAAAGTACTCATTATGCAGAATGTCCCATTTCACAAGTTTTCAAATGTATGAAATAGAAGTTCGGGCCGCTTCGCGGCCCGAACGTCTAGCGTGACGCGTCGTTCACTTTGCAGTGCCACCTTACAGGCACCTCACAGTGTGAGAGAGAGTTTTGTGCTCTCCTAAATCCACGGCAGGCTTTGAAAGTACCCACTGCTGTCGTGAGACTACGTCACACTGGCGTTGTGTCCATATTCGGGACGACCGTCTCATCGTGATGTCACGACCGTGATGTCATGCTGTCGTGAGATGACGTCACACTGGCCACATACAACGTTACAACGTACATACTGACAACCGACATGGCGCAGGATTCAAATTGTATATATATAGATAGATGTACAAATCTTGTAATGTGTCGCATCGCGACGCATTGTGAGCTTGTAGATCGTCTATTTTCGAATGGCCGAAATGTATATATGGCAGAAGTGGTTAATGTATGTTTTGTAATAATAATTGAAATCTACAAAGTAACTAGTAACTAAAGTTGTCAAATAATTGTAGTGGAGTAAAAGTACAATATTTGCCTCTGAGATGTAGTGCAGTAGAAGTAAAAGTACTGAAAATGGGAAATACTCCAGTAAAGTAGAAATACCTCAACATTGTACTTAAGTACAATACTTGAGCTATTACGACACCGTATAAATGATTTGTTTTCCGTAAATTGTAGTCGGTGGCATCTTTCACATAATGGAGCAAAAAGGTCCAGGAGGACGGTGATGAAACAAAGAAAAACAAAAGGATAGATAAATTAACGAAAACGAGATCCTCCGATTGGCTTCTTATGTGAGGAGTTCTTATTGCTACAGCAAAAACAAGCTCCAGACCTTGGCTGTCATTCTCCTGGTTGGCTGAAGCCAACAGACGTTGCCTTGAGTTTGAGGAGAGGAGAGAGGCAAAAAAACAGTGGTGTAAATGTTACGGTACATTTGTACATTTACTCAAGTACTGTACTTAAGTACAATTTTGATTTTACTGGAGTATTTCCAATGTTCAGTACTTTTACTTCTACTCCACTACATCTCGGAGGCAAACATTGTACTTTTACTCCACTACAATTATTTGAAAACTTCAGTTAATACTTTACTTTGTAGATTTTGATTATTATTACAGAACATACATTTCAGCCCTATATACATTTCGGCCATTTGAAAATAGCAGATCTACAAGCTCACAATGCGTCGCGATGCGACACATTGTGAGCTTGTAGATCTGCTATTTTCAAAAGATTTGTATACATTTTATATTTGAAAACTGAAATGGGACATTCTGCATAATGAGTATACTTTCTACATTTGGTACTTCGAATACATATTGATATCAACACATCTGTACTTTTACTAATAGAATTCCGGACTCTTACTTGTAAGAGAGTATTTCTAAATGGCAGTATTGATACTTTTACTTAAGTAAAACATGTCCCAAAACTGTTACTTTTCACTGTAGAGTGATTCAAGTAGGAGCGTTAATTTACGGGAGAAAAAAACACAAAAAGTTAGAATAAGGAGATAAGAGTTTTCTCTGCTCTGAGAGCAACGATATATAGGTCAGGCAGGTGGGGTTGAATTGGGTTCAGATGTGTGAGGGGGGTTCTGAAGGGGGGGGGGGGTCGGTGGGGGTCTGACGAGAGGAGGGGGGGGGGGGGGGTCGGTGGGGGCTGCTTGGAACACACAGAACAGACCCTAGTATCCGGTAGAAACAAGACTCTGGGCTTACAGGCAAAAACACCGCAGGCGGTTCAGGTTGGCTATTCAGCTGACGATCGCACGCTCACTGCTTGTTTTTTTTCACGTTGTTACCGAATGTAAACAAATACATGCCGTCATGAATCAATCTTTGGTATAATACGTTGTTGCTGAAAAGAAAATAGTGAACATTTGTTTTTTGTTCTAACGCTGTCCGCATTAAAGGGACAGTTCACAAATGGCACCCCCGAAATGGCTTTTTTTCTCTATCGATTAGTCACCCCACGGAGACTTGACTTCATGGATATTGTTTTGTTTTTGTCGCATTCCTAAGCCAATAATTTCATGACCGGCAGCGGTTCCGGTTGTGTGTGCGTGTGTGTTTGCGTGCGTGTGTGTGTGTGTGTGTGTGTGTGTGTGTGTGTGTGTGTGTGTGTGTGTGTGTGTGTGTGTGTGTGTGTGTGCGCGTGTGCGTGTTATGCAGTGTTCATTTCCTACATTTCCTCTGACTTCATGAAGTCATTCCTAAAGGGAAGAGAAGCTCATCCCTCGAGACACACACACACACACACACACACACACACACACACACACACACACACACACACACACACACACACACACACACACACACACACACACACACACACACACACACACACACACAACCTCAATTATGTGTGAAATGATGAGAGTCATGAGAACCTGTTACATACAGTCGCACGCACGCACGCACGCACACACGCACGCACGGACGCACGCTTTGTTTTGTCTACAGTATCTTGTGGTACAGGGAATCAAATCCCCCAAAGATTTACAGTAATTCCTCATTTATGTGTGAAATTATGACAATCAGGAGAAATCATGAGAACTTTTTACGTGTACTGAACCAACACACACACACGCACGCACACACGCACACACATACACACGCACGCACGCACACGCACAATTATGACATGTACTGCCAACAACATGGGTTGAGTTGAGCATATACATTACATGATGTTTCCATGGGTGGTCTGCAGCTACTAGATCCATAGATCTGCTTCATATAGACTTTGCGTAATAACAAAACAACTACAACAGATCAAGTGTCTATAAAATGTCTAGAAACGGTTAAAAACGGCATATAACGTGGTAAAACGGATTCATTGCGTTGATGTCTGCACAAGGAGAGTGACGCAAACTTTGTGCGTTTGTGCGCACACGTACTTAAAGTACCAAAAGTAAAAGTACTAACATGTTTGAAAATAGCAGATCTACAAGCTCACAACGTGTCGCATCGCGACGCGTTGTGAGCTTGTAGATCGTCTATTTTCAAATAGCCTAGGTATAAAATAGGGCTGAAGTAGTTAATGTGTGTTTCATAATATAATGATTTACGTGACACTGTAGTGTGCTCAAGTAGGGCGTTGATTGATGAAAAATCACAAAAAGTGAAGATAATATGGAGATTTCTGGAGGCTTCTGCCTGATAGAGACGATATGCATGTTTCAAAGTGCAAGGCTTTGGAACAAAGGACGTAACAGGAGCTATAGGAGACTGCAGGGTGGAAACTATGTGTGTGTGTGTGTGTGTGTGTGTGTGTGTGTGTGTGTGTGTGTGTGTGTGTGGTTCCCAGAGGAGCTCATTAGAAGGTTCAGGTTCTATTAGAACCTCATGGGGAGGTTCGTGGAGGAGGTTCCCTTTCTGGAAGGTTCCCTCGAAATGAGTTGCCGTTCGGGCGTCGAGGGGCCTCAGGGCTCCCTCGGTGGCGCCTCTTGTGGCTCATGTCCGCTTCAGAACGGCGGCGCGCCTCTGTCATTTTATAACACGTTGACCGCCAACAAGGACATGATATTACGTGGTCACGGTGTTTTATAGTGATTACGCTAGAGGGCGCTCTTCGCCAAACCTATGAAGGATGCCTTGACTTCCAGAGAAGAATAGACCCAAAAAAACATTTTCACTCCCCCCACCTACACAATGTTATCAGATTTATACAAAATACATTTATCTCGGATTTCTTTTCCTACTCTAACCTTTAGGCCACCGCTGCCCCGTGTCAGCTATGAGCTCAATAGAACATACTCACACGGCGGACATATTGCTATTAAGTTAATGAAATGTCAAATTCCAAAATGGCCGCCGTGTGAATATGGTCTATTCCCACTGAGTCACGTTCTCCTCCACACAGACACAGACACAGACACACACGCACACACACACACACACACACACACACACACACACACACACACACACACGCACGCGCACACGCACACGCACGCGCACACGTACACACACGCGCACGGGCATGCACACGCACACGCGCACACAGCCATCTGAGGAGATCAAAACCCACCGCCTGGACATTATCACCCATGTAAGAACCTGCTACATTCATAGACCATACGTTCACATACTGTATATATATATATATATATATATATATGATATGATTTGCAGAGAGAGAGAGAGAGAGAGAGAGAGAGAGAGAGCAGCGGGTCAGAATGGAAAGCGTTTGTGCAGCCGCCAGGCCGTCAGACCACACTGACGGACAGACAAGTTAGAACGCAGCCAGACGACACAAATACGCTGTGTTTCCTATAGCGGCTCTGCCAGCACCGGCGTGTGTTAACCCCCCACAGGCCTGGGCTTTCACTTAGAGCTTATAGCGTACAGCGAAGAGAGAGAGAGAGACACAGAGAGAGAGAGAGAGAGAGAGAGAGAGAGAGAGAGAGAGAGAGAGAGAGAGAGAGAGAGAGAGAGAGAGAGAGAAACCGCCAAAAGGAATGACAAGTTGCGTACTTTTAGATCGTTGCTGTCGGCAGAAACCTCTTATCTCCGTATTTTAAAAAAATATATATGTTTTTTTCATAAAGTGACGCTCCTACTTGATCATACTACAGCATCACACAGAAGCATGAAATGTAGCAGATCTACAAGCTCAAAAAATTGCTCGAAACTTGAAGCTTGTAGATCGGCTACTTTTGTCGTTTTTTGAATTGGAATCCTGAAAAGTAACAGTTTTGGACATAAAAGGTTTCCCCCCCGACAGAGACGCTATTATACCGTGTGATGAGAAAACAGAAAAGACACTAGCCTAGAGCCCTGAGGGACACCGCTCACCCATAATAGGGTTTTAAGTGGTCAAAAGGCAGGTTGAGGACTGGGTGGGGAGCAATATTTCAGATCCCACTATTTAAGAGGGCAATGAAACACTTGACTAGAGAGGACACCCCCCCCACCACCATCCACCAGCTCTCTGGACACCAGGGGGTCTTTGACCTTTGACATAACGCAGCCTTAACGGCCCGTGTCGTTACAGACATGCACGCATGTGTTTCATGGAAGATGCTTCTGAACGTGTATTGTGTTGCTAGTTTTGAATTTAAAAACGTGTGGTCTTGTCCTTTAAGTGGTTAATGTATGTTTTGTGTCAATCATTTCAATCTACAAAGTAGCCTATAACTTGTAAAAGAAGTTTTCAAAGAATTGCAGTCGAGTAAAAAAGTACCACAACTACTTGCTTCTGAGAATGCAGTAGAAAGTAGAAGTAGAAGGTATAAAGTATCGACTGGTAGAAATACTCAAGTAAAGTAAAAGTATACCTCAAAACCAAGTACATGAGTGCCTGAGTAAATGTACTTTAGTTACTGTACTTTCCACCACTATAGCGATAGCAGATGAAGTGAAAGCAAAGCGCTGAGATGTGAGTGAGCGTGACTTATGTCTTTGGGCTATTCAAAAATAGCAGATCTACAAGCTCATAGCGCGGCACCGAGTGCCGCGCTATGAGCTTGTAGATCTGCTATTTCTGAAAAATCGTGAAAATGTGTGGAAATCTTTGAATATATATCTTTTTACAGCAAACATTTGTAAAATATCTTGTTCCGGGGACCTCAAGAAGCAAAGATTTTAGTTAAGAATGTGTTAAAAATGTTGTTTAAAATACATACTGACACCTTCTTCAACACACATTCTTTTGTTCTCATGTATATGGATGTCTGTTGAAAGGAAAAACGGGGGTGTGTAGTGACAACTTCTTTTCAGGGGCAAAACAGTGCATTTTTAAGGGCAGAACAGGGAGGAAAAAAATGCATTTTCAGGGCACTTTCAAGGAAAGAACAGTAACGTGTGAAGTTTTGAAGTGGCACATCTGCATATATATATGTATGTATGTATGTATCGAAAGTTTTGCACAACATGTTCAATATTTTTTTTAAAAGCACATCTACAAGCTCGTAGCGCTGCACTTTCCACCACTAGCGATAGATAGCAGATGAAGTGAAAGCTCTGAGATGTGAGTGAGCGTGACTTATCTGACACAGTAATACTTTCTGGACAGAAACACAACGTCTGTGTGGAAGCCATGAATTCCCATGGTTGTGTAATG
Organism: Gymnoscopelus microlampas; assembly: GCF_963454915.1. Lineage (NCBI taxonomy): Eukaryota > Metazoa > Chordata > Actinopteri > Myctophiformes > Myctophidae > Gymnoscopelus > Gymnoscopelus microlampas. The sequence goes on along the minus strand of NC_139940.1, from coordinate 47,860,426 downwards.
TACGGCATGTAGGTCTGTGTGTGTGTGTGTGTGTGTGTGTGTGTGTGTGTGTGTGTGTGTGTGTGTGTGTGTGTGTGTGTGTGTGTGTATACAACACCATGTGTAGTGAGCTATGGACTGTTGTGTCCACATCATTCATCCACTGTTTAACATCAGCAGCTCTTTACAACCTTTTTCTGGACGAGGGCCCACTTTGAAACTCTTGATAAACCCGCCCGCAGTGTGTTTGGATCAATGGAACTATAACGTAGTAAGTAGACTGTAGTTTGAGCATTTATTGGTATCACGATAAAAAAGCGTGTTTTTTTTAACCCATTAAGGCCTGAGGTTCCGATTCTACAAAATGTCTTCTAAATCCTGTTTAAATCTAAAAACAGTTTTCTGTAAAAAAACGTATGTTGCTATAATATCAGTGGTTCTCAAACTTTTTCATGTCAAGGACCCCCCAAATGTATATGTATTTGGCCACGGACCGCCCCATCTAAACATATCTTGTTCCAGGGACCCCCAGAAGCAAAGGTTTGAGTTAAAAATCTTTGCTTTAAAAAAATATATATATATTCACAGATTTGCAAAAATGTTTTCAATAGCAGACCTACAAGCTCACAAGCGTGTATATCTGCTATTTTTTAATAGCCAAAGTATAAAATACTGGTTTAAGTGGTTACCCAGATGTGTTCCCATGATGGGTTAAATAAAATACCATAACATATACATATATACTGTATTATCTTTACAATGTTTTTGCCAATTATCTGGGGCCCACTTGCGGTATCCTCACGGCCCCAAGGGTTTAGCTAGGAATCGCTGGCCCATCGCATCGACATAATTCACCCACTGTTTAGGAGAAGCTTCTTCTTTTCTTTCCCCCCCCCCAAGCAGCATGTGTCCAGCAGTAATGATACAGTGTTTCTGGAAGGTGCAGAAGGAATGAACGCACCGACGGAATTCCTTTCCGTCCGAGTCAGTTCAACTCTTTACTTTCCAGCAAAAAGCCAATTATCACATTCAATCCGGGAAGGTATCTGTGTCATTTTAAGATTTCTTTGGGCTATTCTTTTTTTTTTTTTCATGAAAATGTGTGTGAATCTTTGAATATAAATATACACATTTTTGAGTGGTGCTAGCCACTCCAAGGACTGACTTTGTGTTTGTGTCTGTCTGTCCGTCCGTATGAGCAGGGCCTCAACAGCTGCAGCTGATTGCAACACACAGATGCAACCGGTTACACTAATTAACTCATCAAAGGCACCACTCTCTTCACACTGGGTGTGATTTTTTACTCAAATCTTTTCTTCTGGGGGTCCCTGGAACTAATATTTTGAGATGGGGGGGCAAATACAATAATTTTGGGTGTTGCTTGACATGTAAAAAGTTTGAGAATCACTGATATTATAGCAATATAAGCTTTTTTTCTTTTTTACCGTTAGGATCTATAAGACTTTTGTAGAATCCCCAGAAGCAAGGATTTGAGTTCAAAATGTTCGCTTTAAAAAAATATATATATATATATTCAAAGATTTGCACAAATTCTGCTACATTTTGAATAGCCCAAAGTATAGAATAATGGTTATAGCTTCTAAAATGACACAGTATGCGTTCACGGATTGAACGGGTTATACATCCAATGGAGGAGTGCAGCTGGTGGCTGTTTTGCAAACAACTTGTCCACAGAGAGAGAGAGAGAGAGAGAGAGAGAGAGAGAGAGAGAGAGAGAGAGAGAGAGAGAGAGAGCGCGAGAGAGAGAGAGAGAGAGAGAGAGAGAGAGAGCGGGTGCGACCTCTGAAATGACTTACAGAGACAGAGCTGTTGAGAAACTCGTATATGTCACTGATGAATATCTCCAAGTGAGCAGTAAATTGCTTCAAGTTGACTGTAATTGCTTTGTCTTTCACTCCGTCCACTGACATGCTGGGCTCAAAGCCTCTGCTCTGAGGCCATGTGTCACTGTGGAATGGCTTTCACTTGTCACACCGCTATTATTCTCCCAAACAAGTGGAGCAACAACATTTTTTTTTGTTCTTTTGGGAGTCTTTTTTCTCTGCCTTTATTTGACAAATACAGCGCAGAGAGACAGGAACCACACACAGAGAGAGAGAGAGAGAGAGAGAGAGAGAGAGAGAGAGAGAGAGAGAGAGAGAGAGAGAGAGAGAGTTCTTAGTAAAGTATAACGCTCCTACTTGATCATACTACAGCGTCACACAAAGGCATAAAAAGTAGCAGATCTACAAGGGACGCGTTTCGAGCTTGTAGATCTGCTACTTTTGCTACTTTAGAGTAGGGGGGTGACATGAAACAAATGGACCGGTCCAGCCAGGAATCGAACCAGGAAATCGCTGTCAAGCCTAAAGAACCCTAACCATTTGTGTCCAGGCAGCTCAGTCGGTAGAGCTCTCGACCACAAGGTCATGGGTTCGATTCCCGGGCACCGCCAACTCAGCATTTGAGTAGCATGGCTTAGTTGGGGCAAGTCGTGCAGTCAGGGGTCTAGTGTGTTGTAACGAGGGTCACACGTTACCGGCTGATACCGGAAATAAGCCTCTCCCGACCTATTTACTCTGTCGGGTGGAGACCTCATTTGTCCAACTGTTACTTTTCAGGATTGAAATTCAGAAAATAGCAAAAGTAGCAGATCTACAAGCTCAAAATGCGGCGCATGCGGCGCTTTGAGCTTGCAGATCTGTTACTTTTGATACTTTTGTGTGACGAGAGGTATAACGACTGAAAATATCCACAAACGTTTAAGGTATTTTTACTTTAGTGGCGTATTGCCAATTTTCAATACTTTTACTTCTACTCCACTACATGTCTGAGGAAAATATTGTACTTTTACTTCACTACAATTATTTGAAAACTTTAGTTACTAGTTACTTTGCAGATATAAATTATCATATTATAAAACATACAATAACCAATTTAGCCCTATTTTATACTTGTCGCATCGCATTGTCGTGTCGGATCACGACGCGTTGTTTTCAAAGATTTTAGTAGTTTTACTTTTGGTACTTTTAAGTATATTTTGATGCCAATACTTTTGCACTTTTGCTCAAGTAACATTTTGAACGCAGGCCTTTCACTTGTAACAGAGTATTTCTACTATCGCGGTATTGATACTTTTACTCAAGTAAAAAACGTTAGTACTTTTTCCACCACTGATTTCCAGCAAAAGCTTTCCTCACACAATAACGGAAAACTGAAAAGGCACTAGCAAAGAGCCCTGAGGGACTCCTTAAGCTCCAGCATAACGGGGTTTAAGTGGTTAAAAAGGACAGATGGGTGAGGAGGGCTGCCTTCCAGAGCCTTGAGCCTTGAGGAGGCGCGGAGAGATGAGGAGAAGTGGCTGTTTACAGGACATAGAGCCCAGGAGGAGAAGTGAGCGATGCCTTAACCTATTGAGACCGGGGAACGCATCTGTGTCATTTTTTGATTGCTTTGGCTTTTAAAAAATAGCAGATCTACAAGCTCATAGCTATGAGCTTGTAGATCTGCTATTTTGTTTTTAAGAATGGTGAAAATGTGCGCAAAAACTTTTGAAAGCGAACATTTTGTAAAATATTGTGTTCCAGGGACGCCCCCCAAGTAGCAAAGATTTGAGTTCAAAATATGGTTTCAAAAAATATATATATTCAAAGATTTGCACAAAATGTTCAATATTTAAAAAACAAAATTGCAGATCTACAAGTGCGTAGCTTGAGCTTGTAGATCTGCTATTTTTGAATGGCCCAAAGTATAAAATAATAGTTATAAAGCTCAAATCTTAAAATGACACAGATGCGTTTCCCGGATTGACTGGGTTAATACCAAAACAATGACTTCTAGTTGGCTCAGAGTATCACTGTTGTGCTTGGCTGTCTCTGCCTGCATGGCTGTGTGTGTGTGTGTGTGTGTGTGTGTGTGTGTGTGTGTGTGTGTGTGTGTGTGTGTGTGTGTGTGTGAGTGTGCGTGCGTGTGCGCGTGTGCGTGTGCGTGCATGTGCGACTGTGTGTGTGTGCGTGTGCGTGCGCGTGTGAGGGGGATTTCTTATTTACCCCCTGCCTGGGAATCGTCGTCACAGAGCTGCTCTTTGCTTGGATGTGATCAAGAGTAACGCAGCCAGACTTGCACATCATCATCGCTGTTGTCGGGCAGAAAAACCTCTCATCTCCAAATTCAATCTGTCTAATTTCAGGCACACAAAGACCATCCTCCTATCCTCCTATAATTTGACAAACCTCTGTGGTGGGTGGACGGTCGACCGACGGTGGTGAGAACAAAACTGTGTGCCCGGTTCCCCTCAGTGACTGGAGCAATTGACGGGACGCGCGCGCGGGGGGGGGGGCGCACGACAGGACGCGCAATAGGCTCTATGCACAGCAGCCATATTATCACTTCCTTCACAGGTGTTACTAATGATACTAATGAAGGCTCTGTTCCATTTAGTGTAGCACAGTGGTTTCCACGACCCCATAACTCTGAGAGCGTACAAATGGAACCAAATGGACCCTAACGGGTCCATTTGGTTCCATTTGTACGCTCTCAGAGTTACACACCCATAAGGGGCCATTTGGAAGCCCATGAGGGTCCCTGGACCCCAACTGTAGACCCACTGGTGTAGCAGTGTTTCCAGTGGGCCAACATGCACAACATCAGCACCCTGACTCTGTTATGACCAGAATGGAACAGAGCCTTCATTAGTATCATTGGTAACACCTGTGAATGTCTTCATAATATGGCTGCTGTGAATAGAGCCAATAACCCCACGTTTGCAACTACTTTCGCCTGCACACTTCACCGGGTATGGACTAGTATTATCCTACTATCCTATCCTACTATAATCCTACTATAATTCTAGTAACCTCTGTAGTGGTGGTGAAGACACCCGGTTCTCCTCACTGGCTGGACCAATTGCTCTGATTTTGCACACAGCCATTGACCATTACCATCTGAACACAACTGTGAAGCCCGTTTTTCAATTTCATCAAATCTCAGCTTCTTATTAGCGTTTTTCTGTCAAACACTGTCGCCATGGTTACGGGGCTGCCCAGCTATGGGACGAACTGCCTCCCGGGTTGCCAGATCATGTGCGCATATCCCCCCACGGCTGCGCTGCGCCGACCGGGTATGGTCTAGTCTAACTAACAGACGCAGCTAAACTCTTCATGCAAGCATTGATTTTTCTCATTCATCGCATACTGCTTCACAACCTGCAGGTCACAGACAAATCTCACCTGGAAACCCATAGTCACTTTACAAACAGACATTAAACACACTTGATTTAAATGGGCTTGTACCTCCGCCACTGAAACGGGACAGTGGACATGTGGTGACAGAACAAGAGTACTTCTACTCCACTACATCTCAGAGGACAATATTGCACTTTTACTCCACTGCAATTATTTGAAAACTTTAGTTACTAGTTACTTTGCACGTATAAATTATTACATTACAAAACATACATTAACCACTTCAGCCCTATGTTATACCTGGGCTATTGAAAAAAGCCGATCTACAAGCTCACAACGCGTCGCATAGCGACACGTTGTGAGCTTGTAGATCGTGAGCTTGTAGAGGGTTAGTTGTGAGCTTGTAGATCTGCTATTTTCAAACATTGTAGTACTTTTTTTTAGTACAAAAGTATTGGTGTCAATATGTACTTAAAGCACCACAAGTGCATATTGACACCAATACTGTTGTACTTTTACTCAAGTAAATTTAGAATTCCAGACTTTTACTTGTAACAGATTACTTCTACATTGCAGTATTGATACTTTTACTTGAGTAAAACATTTGAGTACTTTTCCCACCAATGGATGTACCGGTAGTGTGTTTGGTGAAACAGCTCCTCTTTCAAGTCCTCTGTTGGAGAAGAGCACCGACAATAGCAGATCTACAACGACCTTATAGGGTCAGGATTAAAAAGCGTAAAAAAAAACATAAAACAAATGGCACTTGTGTGTGTGTGTGTGTGTGTGTGTGTGTGTGTGTGTGTTCTTTCACGCACGTGTTGCGTACGGTACGCGCCCTACTCCAACATATGGCTGTGGAGAGAGAGAGAGAGAGAGAGAGAGAGAATGATCTACTGCACCTCCATTTCCTCAGCTGGTCATGAGTAAATATAGGTCAGGAGTTGAACCAGGTTAAGGGGGCTTTGGGGAGAGCGGTAGGTATGCATGTTATTGTCATGGCAACACACTGCAGTAATGTACAGGAGGAGGGGGGGGGGGGGTTAGACAGCCAGGGTGCGGTCTGGAGGCGAGATGAAGGGATAAATAAACACGCAGAAGAAGGAATAAAGCCCCCCCCCCCTCCCCCCGCCGGGGGCCCCGGAGGCACGACGACATGACACGGGCCCCCCCCCCCCGACGTGATGGCTGCTGCCTCGGAGCGCTGGAAGAGGCGGATGAGGGAGGGGCGACGGGGGAATGTGTGGCGCCCTGTGAGGGGTGGGTGGTAGGGGGGGGGGCAAACAAAGGTATAGCCCCTCCCCCCTCCCATTACTGGGCGACGCGAACAAACGCTTCCATGTGGTTTGAAGTCTGATGGTTTCTGTCTCTTTCTTTCTCTCAATCTCCACCTCGTTTGGTGGCAGTGGTAGACAGTAACTAAGTACATTTACCCAAGTAGCCTACTGTACTCAAGTACATTTTTTTTGTATTTTTTTTTTTACTTTACTGGAGTATTTCCAATTGTCTATACTTTTACTTCTACTCCGTTACATCTCAGGTGCAAATATTGCACTTTCACTGCAAAACCATTATTTGAAAACTTGAGCTTCTAGTTACTTTGTAGATTTTGATTATTATTAAAAGCGATTTTGAAAATATTTGAAAAGAGCAGATCTACAAGCTCACAATGCGTGAGCTTGTAGATCTGCTCTTTTGAAAAGATTTTTATACATTTGAAAACTTGAAATGGGACATTCTGCACAATGAGTACTTTCAACTTTTGGTACTTTAAGTACATTTTGATACCAATACGTTTGTACTTTTACTAAGTCGATTTTGAATTCCGGACTTTCACTTGTAACAGAGTATTTCTACATTGCAGTATTGATACTTTTACTTTTTCCACCACTGTTTGGCGGGGGGGGGGGGGGGGGGGGTGCAACCGGCGTGATTCATCTGTCTGAGACAGAGATCCTGTTCCAAGTTCAGACGTTCAGAGCATCAGACGCTCAGAGATCACAGCCAGGGGACCACAGACAGACAGAGGGCAGGTCCAGGGGCCAGGCGGGGGTCATGTTCGCTTTTTTACAACCAGCCCTGGGGGGTCTAGACTCTGTGCTGCTGGTGGTGCTGGTGGTTTTTGGGGGTCTTTGTTAGAGAGCATTGATGGTGGAGCACTTTGCTCTTTGATGATGCTCTCTGTCGGGTGAAAGTCTGGAATTCAAAATGTACTTGAGTAAAAGTACAAAAAGTATTGGCATCAAAATGTACTGAAAGTACCAAAAGTAAAAGTACTCATTGTGCAGTGTGTCCCATTTCAAGTTTTCAAATGAATAAAAATAACTTGAAAATAGCAGATCTACAAGCTCACAATGCGTCGCATCGCGACGCATTGTGAGCTTGTAGATCGGCTATTTTCAAATGGTCGAAATGTATACAGGGCTGAAGTGGGTAATGTATGTTTTGTAATAGTGGAAACCTTTCAGGATTCAAATTCAAAAGTAGCAGATCTACAAGATCAAAACGCGTCGCTTCGTGTTTGTTTGTTTGTTTGTTTGTTTGTATGACAAAAAGGAATCTGTCGTGGCGACTGAGAACTTTAATCCATCAGTGTGGTTGAAAAACACTGCAAAGTCCTGAGTGTTTCTGTAGCTCTGAGAGTGTACCTTTGTGCATTCTCTCAGAGCTACAAAATGGACAAATGAACACTGAGTTTCTGTTAGTTTCTATTTTTGTCTCCGCCAGAGGTGGAGAGTATGTTTTCGTCTCCGTCCTTCCGTGTGTCCGCCAAGCTAACATTGGTCAAGCTTCACGTGACAATATGTTGAAAGGGTGTGCTTTGATTGGATAGCGAGACGCATGACGAAATAGAAACCTATAAATAGGTGTGTCACTTCAAAAAATCATTTGTATTTTTTGAAGTGAGCTTCCATCAGCCAAGCTAACATTGTTCAAGTGACACGTGACAATATGTAATATAAATAGGTAAGACAGGATTAATCAGGAACAGTACTGGCTGAGACCTGTGCTCCGAGGAGCACTTTTTTTTTTTTACTGTGTGCTGGTTTGCTATACTATATATAGGTATTGTACGGTTCCTTTTCATGGTGAAATTTAAACACGTTTCAAAGGCTGTGTTAAAGATGAGCCGGACACCTCTGAGGATGTAGTTCTATAGCTGCCCGAGCTTATAGATCTGCTATTATAGGAGCTTATAATAGTAATAGATCTGCGATTTGAGGTGTACAGTAAATCACCCTGAAACTGAATCAACACGTGGAGGCTTTTGACATGTGACTGGAACGTGTAGTCAAAGTCATTAGTGTCAATTGGAGCCTTGATGAACTAATTAACACAGATGTGTCTGGCCTGTGTAATCCATGCAAAACTTCATTGGAGCATTTGTCTTAATCAGCCTTAGAAATAGTGCGTGCGGCTGTGTGTGTGTGTGTGTGTGTGTGTGTGTGTGCGTGTGTGTGTGTGTGTGTGTGTGTGTGTGTGTGTGTGCGTGTGTGTGTTTTTTTTTCGCGCAAATTAACGACTTACAGCGTCACACAAAAGTATCCAAAGCATCAGATCTACAAGCTCTAAACGCTGCGCTGAAAATGAACAGTTTTGGACATAATGAAGGTTTCCACCCTGACACAGACCATATCCAGTCCTGACTAATCAAACCCAAGTGCAACACAATGTCTTTTCTCCAAAGGTGAAGGGAGAGAAAATGAGGGAGGGGGGGGTGTTGGTGTGTTATGGGCAGTGGTGGAAAAAGTACTCAAATTCTTTACTTAGGTAAAAGTACCAATACTGCAATATAAAAAATACTCTGTTACAAGAAAAAGTCCAGAATTAAAAATTTACTTGAGTAAAAGTACAAAAGTATTGGCATCAAAATGTACTTAAAGTGCCAAAAGTAAAAGTACTAAATATTTGAAAATAGCCGATCTACAAGCTCACAACGCGTCGCGATGCGACGCGTTGTGAGCTTGTAGATCTGCTATTTTCAAATAGCCTATGTATAAAATATGGCTAAAGTGGTTCATGTATGTTTCATTATATCATCGTTTATATCTGAAAAGTAACTAGTAACTATAAAGTTTATAAATTATTGTAGTGGAGTTAAAGTGCAATATTTGCCTCTGAGATGTAGTGGAGTAGAAGTGAAAGTATTGGAAATTGGAAATACTCAAGTAAAGTACAAATACCTCAAAATTGTATTTAAGTACAGTATTTAAGTAAATGTACTTAGATACTTTCCACCACTGGTGTGTTATGGGGGGGGAGAGAGAGGGGGAAATTACATTTATGACCTGCAACATCCTGCCAGGACTTTTTATTAGCCCGCTTTAAGCATGCGTGACCTGCCCTCTTCGCGAGCGGGCCCGTTAAATGGTTGCTGCTGACCCTGCACTCTTTGTGTCGTAGGACCTCCGCAGACACAAAGTGTTAACCCCCCCCCACCACCCCCCCACAACACATGACCTCGCTAACCCACCAACACGGTGGGACAGATAAATTAACCAGCTGCTAAACGTATGGCCTAATTTTCGGACTGCCACCGCGTTCTGCCCCGCAGCAGTCCTCCTCCTGCGTTGTTTATGCGTCAAAGTGTGTGTGTGTGTGTGTGTTCGTGTGTGTGTGTGTGTGTGTGTGTGTGTGTGTGTGTGTGTGTGTGTGTGTGTGTGTGTGTGTGTGTGTGTGTGTGTGTGTGTGTGTGTGTGTGTGTGTGTGTGTGTGCGCGTGCGTGCGCGTGTGCGTGTGTGTGTGAGGAGGAGTTCTTAGAACCATCAATTTACGTGCCGTATGTAAACACACGTGGTTCTGGAGAGGTTTATGGAGAGAGAGAGAGAGAGAGAGAGAGAGAGAGAGAGAGAGAGAGAGAGAGAGAGAGAGAGAGAGAGAGAGAGAGAGAGAGAGAGAGAGAGAATGCGTTGCTGCTGGATTGATTCATAACATCCTTGATCGCCCCTTTGCACTGTTATGTACGTTGAGGCAGGAGAACGCAAGGCAAGAGAATAGGTAGTATGCATGGCTTAGAGCAGGGGTCTTCAACGAGAGATGAAGCAGGGACCCCCTCTATATTGTGTACAATTGTGTTTCAGAATAAACTGTTTTTTTTTTTTGGTGTTCTTTTTTCCCTCTACGCCTATACCTCTTTGCTTCTCCTCAGAATAGGGGTGCTAGGGTTCAAGTGGTTAAAGTAAAATATTTAAATCATATCAAACAAAGATTTGGCGGACCGATGAGCTGGACTCACCTCTGAGGATGTAGTTCTGGTAGTTCTGGTCGGCCTCAGCGCCCACTTTGATCAAACATGTCAGGCCCTCGGCCACCACAAACTCATGGACCAGGTCCTTGTCATCCTGGAAGAGAGAGAGAGAGAGAGAGAGAGAGAGAGAGAGAGAGAGAGAGAGAGAGAGAGAGAGAGAGAGAGAGAGAGAGAGAGAGAGAGACACAGAGAGAGACAGAGAGAGACAGAGAGAGAGAGAGAGAGCTAAATCAGTAAAGAGATGGAGAGTTTGACCTATACTCAAATGTACTAATCCTCACAAATCAATTAACCCATTAAGACCTGAGGCCGCTTCTAAAAAAAAAACAGTTTTTCGGGAAAAAAATAAACATACACATACACTCGGCACATACGCGAGCCCCGCATACGCAAGCTTTAAAATAGGTCTGGATCTATAAGTGCGTGCGTATATGCGCTTGTCCATGCGCGTGTGTGTGTGTGTGTGTGTGTGCGCACATTCTCTGGTGGGTGCCGGCCGTGATGAGGAAGTTATTCAATGATCTACGAGTGGGGTCATTAATGGGCTGAACACCCCTCTGTGCTGCCAGCGCATTAAAAAAGACACACAGTCTGTGAATTAGGGATGAGCTCCTCTGCAGATTTACAGTTTAACACAAAAGGCAGTATCCCTTATGTAGTCATTATTACCAGGCTGCTTTTACATGGACGGCACCTTAAATCACAAATCCTGTGTGTGTGTGTGTGTGTGTGTGTGTGTGTGTGTGTGTGTGTGTGTGTGTGTGTGTGTGTGTGTGTGTGTGTGTGTGTGTGTGTGTGTGTGTGTGTGTGTGTGGGTGCGTGCGTGCGTGTAAACGGCTCTGCTGGGAAGCAGTGTGCTGTTTTTCTTGTGTGATAAAGAGCAACACCAACATCTCTGCAGGCCTGCTAATGAGATTTATGCTAAGCGCCAAGCATACAGATATATTTCCATGGGAGCAAATTATACCGGTGACTGGTCCCTGCATAACACCCACAGCGGACAAATTAGCCAGCGTGCTGCCGTGTGTGTGTGTGAGCGGCACATTTCCTGACACTCCTGGCAACGCTGGTGTTTTGCGCTACCTTGAGTGTTGCTAAGTGCCTGTTGCTCCCTAACCATTAGGCGTGCAATGCGGTCATAAAAAGACGTTGTGGAGAGAGGGACGCTAAGAAGACTGTGGCTAGCTGCACTCTAACGAATGGCATGACACCCGAGCGATAACAGCCTGAGTTATACACTTGGTTGCAGTGGTGTAAAGTAATTAAGTACTTTTAGACAAGTACTGTACTTCAGATAAGGCCCTCCTCGAGGTCCCTAATACTCAACTAGTAACCCGGGGGGACCGGTGCGGCTAAGGTTAGCACCATCCGTGCCTCTGTTTAAAGGACGACTTCACCGCTTTTCAACCTATCTTCATATAATTGGTCCTCACTAATACTCATGATAAAATGGTACAATTTTTTTCTACTTGGTCTGTGTCTCATAGGAGGGCTGTGGACAGTCCAGAAACCTGTCAACCAGTGACATCATCGTTAGGCATGTTTTCTTTTTTTCAACGAAATTTCACATTTTTTATTTAGATTTTTATTAACACGAGAACAATGGCTTCTTTTATTGCATTGCAACTTTCCAGGAATAGAAAGCCTGCAGTTTCTATTAGCTTGGATTCCCCATTGATGATGTCACTGGTAGACGGGACTCTGAACTGTCCACAGCTCTCCTCTGAGACACAGACCGAGTAGAAAAAAATTGTACCATTTTATCATGAGTATTAGTGAGGACCAATTATATGAAGATAGGTTGAAAAGCGGTGAAGTCGTCCTTTAAGTCACTTCTGAAAACCTACCTCTACACTAAGTGTTTTTTTCCTAATTGTTTTATATTATGATTGTAAAAACTGTAATGTTGTTTTTTTTCTAATTTCTAATTTTATGTTTTGCTTTGCTGTCTGTTGTTGTTAATCTTGCTCTGTGCAGCACTTTGGAACTTTGTTTGGAAGGGTGCTATACAAATAAAATGAATTATCATTATCATCATTACTTAAGTACAATTTTGAGGTACTTGCACTTCACTGAAGAATTCCACATTCTCAGTACTTTTACTTCTACTCCACTACATCGCGACGCGTTGTGAGCTTGTAGATATGCTATTTTCAAACATTTTAGTACTTTAACTTTTGGTACTACAAGTACATTTTGATACCAATACCTTTGTACTTTTACTACAAGTCAATTTTGAATTCCGGACTTTTACTTGCAACAGAGTATTTCTACATCGCAGCATTGATACTTTTACTTGAGTAAAACCTTTGAGTACTTTTTCCACCACTGCCATTAGGCGTGCAATGCGGTCGTAAAAAGACGTTGTGGCGAGAGGGACGCTAAGAAGGCTGTGGCTAGCTGCACTGTAACGAACGGCATGACACCCGAGCGATAACAGCCTGAGTTATACTCGGTCGCGTTGCTGCGTGCAACAAAAAAAGATCCAATCTACAAGCCCACAATGCGCTGCAGCGTGACGTGTGCGTGAGCCTGTAGATCTCTTATAGCCAGAGAGCGCATGTCTCCTTGATAGGCTCGTCTGTGTGATTACTGACCCCAAACCACAGGCCTGCATGCTCTTTCACACTCGGTTCAATCATTAAATCATGTTGCTGGGTGTCAGTAGCATCTATACTGAGTGAGCAGCTCCACTGAACGCTGAGTGAGCAGCTACAGGCTGTGTTACATGCAGGGTTGATTTCGTCGACTAAAACTATGACGAAAAATGTTCGTCGACTACCTTTTTTCACTGACGAAAACTAAACAAAAACTCAATAAAAACTAAGCTACGATGACTAAAACTAAGACTAAATATGTTGACAATATCGTCAACAAATAAAAACTGGACAAAAATGTTAGTGAGGGACGAGTGGAGAAGAGATCCAGTAGAACTAAAAGAGTAATTTTATGTTTGGTTGCGCTCGGTGTTGCGCTCTGAAAATAGCCGATCTAAAAGCTCACAACGCGTCGCGCTGCGACGCGTTGTGAGCTTGTAGATTGGCTATTTTCAGCATGCAACCAAGTTTAAAATCAGCCATTACGACGCCATCAAGGCACCGCCAAAATTCCTCATAGTCGACTAAATCAACTGTAGATTTAGTCGACTATAATCTTATGACCTTTAGTCAACCAAAACTAGACTACCAGTAAAACATTTCAGATGACTAAAATAAAAATCAAAATGTGCTGTCAAAATCAACACTTGTTACATGTCAACTTAAATGCATTTAGTTGGTAGAAATTGTTCCTGCCACACGATCATCGGTGGTGTTTTGGGTACGGTGGTTGCAAACACCCTTTTTTCACTGACGAAAACGAAACAAAAAACTCAATAAAAACTAGGATATGATGACTACAACTAACAAATAAAAACTAGATTAAAATGTTAGTGAGGGACGAGTGGAGAAGAGATCCATTAGAACGAAAAGACGAGCCATTTTATGTTTGGTTGCGCTCGGTGTTGCGCTCTGAAAATAGCAGATCTACAAGCCCACAAGCCCACTGTGTCATTTTTTGATTTCTTTGGCTATTCAAAAAATAGCATCTGGTATTTAAAAAAAGAAAAACTTGAAAATTTGCGCAAATCTTTGAATATATATTTTTAAAGCGAACATATTTTGTAACTCAAATCCTTACTTCTGGGGATTCTACAAATGTCTTCTAAGTCCTAACAGTTTTCTGAATAACTTATGTCACTGTATCAGTGGTTCTCAAACTCTTTCATGTAAAGGACCTTCCAAAATGATATGTATTTGGCCGCAGACCCCCATCAGAAAATATTTTGTTCCAGGGATTTTTTGTGTCTATTCTATTGAATATGAGTGTGTAACCCTGGCCTTTGCCGTGCGTTGCTACTTTTAGCCCTTCTTTTGTTTTGTTGGTTTTCTTTTGTTTTGTTTCGCTTTTTTCATTGACTTTGGTCGACCAAATCATTTAAATGTGCTTTATAATTTAGTTGAGTCGAGTCTTTAGCCTATAGACCAGGCTAACTCCTAAATCTACACACTGACTGGACACAGCCAGGTGACTGTAGCCTTCCTCAGCATAGAGATATATAGCGTTGCTGTCAGGCAGCAACGCTATATATCTCTTATCTCCATATTTTAACTTTTTGTATTTTTTTTCCCGTAAATTAATGCCACTTGACAGTAGCCAGACTACCAGTGGTGGAAAAAGTATTCTTTACTTAAGTAAAAGTATCAATACTGCCATATAGAAATACTCTGTTAGAAGTAAAAGTCCAGAATTCAAATTTTACTTGAGTAAAAGTACAAAAGTATTGGTATCAACATTTACTTAAAGTACCAAAAGTAAAAGTACTACAATGTTTGAAAATAGCAGATCTACAAGCTCTCAACGCGTCGCATCGCGACGCGTTGAGAGCTTGTAGATCGGCTATTTTCAAATAGCCTAGGTATAAAATAGGGCTAAAGTGGTTAATGTATGTATATATATATATATATATATATACTGTATATGTGTATGTATATATTGATAATATCATAATTTATCTGAACAGTAACTAACTAAAGTTGTCAAATAATTGTAGTGGAGTAAAAGTACAATATTTGCCTCTGAGATGTAGTGGAGCAGAAGTAAAAGTATTGGAAATTGGAAATACTCCGGTAAAGTACAAATACCTCACAATTGTACTTAAGTACAGTACTTAAGTTAATGCACTCAGTTACTTTACGCCACTGCAGACCACTGGCAGACAGACTGCTTGACTTTACAGCGTCACACAGAAGCATCAGCGGTGATGACACATCGCTCCAATGAACAGCAGCGGTACCAACGAGGTATATCTATGTTTATATCTCCATGTGTTCCTCTGTGCTGGGACTTGAAATACGACCAGAAGATCCATATGGCCCGGTAGAACGTCACCTCCATCATGAAACATGACATTATAGACAGAGAGGGGGCTTTTCCGCTGAGCTTGTACCTCAGCTTGCATAATTCACTCAGAGATAGTTTGTTGTGTTTTTCGACGTGACCCTCTCTCTCTCTCTCTCTCTCTCTCTCTCTCTCTCTCTCTCAGAGATGACAAAACCACCTGCGTCTCTCACACCTGTCGACGGCTGCGTAATTTAACCCATTAAGACCGGCAACGCACCTGTGTGTCATTTTTTTAGATTTCTTTGGCGATTCAAAAATAGCAGTATCTACAAGCTCATAGCGCGGCACTATGAGCTTGTCTATGAACTTGACTATCTGCTATTTTTTGAAAAAATCATGAACATGTGTGCAAATCTTTGAACATGTATATTTTTAGAGAGAACATTTTTAACTCCAATCTTTGCTTCTGGGGGGATTCTACAAATGTCTTCTAAATCATTTTTTTAAAAACTTTTTTCATGTCAAGGACCCCCAAAATGATTTATCAGCGTCCAGTCTGTCCACCAAAATCGAATATTTGACAAAACAACAAATCAATAAAATTTAGGGTTAACCCATTAAGACCTAGAACGTAACTGTGTCACTTTAGATTTATTTGGCTATTCAAAAATCTTGAAAAAAAGGTTTTTTTTCCCCAAAAACTGTTAGGATTTAGATTTTTTTTAAGAATCGCCTCAGGTCTTAATGGGTTAACGTAGCGGGAGGCTTTCAGCGGGCTCTATAGCATGCGGTCTAGCGTTCAGGTTAGCTGGAGGAAGAGAAGCACTAAACACTGTAGGGTGGTCGGCCCCGTCCTTCTTCTCCCCCGGGAATTACGTTGTGAGTATTTCCAGACCTGGGCTGGCTGACCGTACCGTACATACAGTATATATATATATATATATATATATATATATATATATATATATATATATATATATATATATATATATATATATATATATATATATATATATATATATATGATGGAGACTCCAGTCATCTGGCAAACGCTCTGTGTATACAAGTGGAAAAAGGTACTCACATGTTTTTACTTAAGTAAAAGTATCAATACTGCACGGTAGAAATACTACGTTACAAGTAAAAGTCCGGAATTCAAAATGTACTCGAGTAAAGGTATATTGGCATCCAAGTGTACTAAAAGTACCAAAAGTAAAAGTATTTCAGAATGTCCCATTTCACAAGTTTCTAGAGTATACTGTATGCAATTTACAAAAATCCTTTGAAAATAGCCAAAGTTTTAAGGGCTGAAGCTGCGTGTATGTTTTGTAAGCTAAATCTAAATACTAACTAGTAACTAAAGTGGTCAAATAATAGTAATGGAGCAAAAGTACAATATTTGCCTCTGAGATGTAGTGGAGTAGAAGTAAAAGTATTGGAAATTGGAAATACTCAAGTAAAGTACAAATATCTAAAACATTTACTTAAGTACAGTACTTGAGTAAATAGTACTTAGTTACTTTCCACCACCGGTAACACAAACACACACGCGCGCGCGCGCGCGCGCACGCACGGACGGACGGACGGACGGACGGACGGACGGACGGACGGACGGACGGACGGACGGACGGACAGACAGACAGACAGACAGACAGACAGACAGACAGACAGACAGACAGACAGACAGACAGACAGACAGACAGACAGACACACACACACAAACAGCTGGGCGTACATTGAAATATCATACACAGCTCCTGTGGCTGTGCAAGGGAGTGATTCTGCTAGATACGGATCAAATGAATAAATAAATGACAAAAACAATGCTGTGTGATTTACTGTACTGGACTAGTTGACTGTTAGCAATAATGCTATAGTGCTATAGTATTGCAACTGCAGTGTTTCAAAACACTACAGTTGCAATTCTCAAAATACATGTTTAAATCATCATCAACATGCTAGTGTGTCATCATCTTTAACCTTAGTTGTATATCTTTGGGCAAAAAAAAACAAGAGCCATCAATGCGGTCTGTTTGTGTGTCTTTATCTTATTTGTTTATTTGTGAGTTAGTTAAGAAATAACATCCGATTTCTATTGGCAGAGGAATAAGACAAAATGTCTCCCAATGTTTACTTAGAAAAGGGGGATGAAAGAACAGGCTACTTTAAAGGGACTGCTTCTGAACGTGGGGTCCAGAGACCCCCAGGGGTCCTTGGTGGGGTTCCAGGGGTCCTTGGTGTGGTTCCAGGGGTCGTATATCTGATTGATAGCTGGGGACCTTAAGGGTCTGTAAATCAGAGTTGCTACTAGTTTATTGTACCAGCTGATTTGTTTAATTAATAATGAACTAATATGGGCCTCATTCATTGGACAGTGATGTAGAATGTAAAGCAGCACCCCCCCCCCCCCCCCTCCCCTCCAGAGAAGTGAGAAGCACAGCTTTCAGAGAGCAAACAAAACCAGTGGTGTAAAATAACTAAGTAGATTTACTCAAGTGCTGTACTTAAGTACAATTTAGGTACTTTTACTTTACTGTTTTCTACTGAGTATTTCCAACGTTCAGTACTTTTACTCCGCTACATCTCAGAGGCAAATATAGTACTTTTACTCCACTGCAATTATTTGAAAACTTTAGTTACTAGTTACTTTGCAGATATAAATGATTACATTATAAAACATACATTAACCACTTTAGCCCTGTTTTACACCAAGGCTATTAGAAAATAGCTGATCTACAAGCTTGCGATGCGACACGTTGTGGGGCTGCTATTTTCAACCATTTCATTTTAGCACTTTTTACTTTTACACCTTTAAGTACCAAACCAACAAAACAAAACCACTGACATCACTTCAAACTGAAAGCCCTCTAACAACAGAGCCACCGGTCGGTTCCCACTGCGCTGCAGAGAGCTGAGGTGTCCTCCTGATCTATTCTGGGGCCTGCGGGCCTGTCTTCAACCTCTCTGGTGCTCTCTTCTCTTTTCCATCCCAGCATGATGGTTAGCCCCCCCCCCCCCCCCCCCCCCCCTACTCTGCACCAGACCCAGTCAGTCAGTGTGTGAAGCTTCAGTCTGAGCCAAGAACCAGACCTGACCGATCCACAGCTGAGACTGGGTCTGCCACGAGACACTCTCTCTCTCTTTACTGCAGCAACTCTGTGTGTGTGTGTGTGTGTGTGTGTGTGTGTGTGTGTGTGTGTGTGTGTGTGTGTGTGTGTGTGTGTTTGTATTACTATACTTGCGAGGACCAAGTATAGTAGAATTTGAAGAAATCTACATTGTGAGGACCGTTCTGGTCCTCATAAGACAAATGGCTGTTTTATAGTTAAAAAAACATTTTTTAGAGATACGTTTACAGAAAAACATTCAGGTTAGGATTAGACATTTAGGTTTAGGGATTGGAATTAGAGTTAAAACATGATTTATACTTAGTTGAGCGCCAGTGTCATGCACCGAAAAACAGCCGATCTATAAGCTCACAACGCGTCGCGTTGTGGGCTTGTAGATCTGCTGTTTTTTGGCTTTAGGCTTACGGATTAAAACTGCCAAAATATATGTATTTTTAAATGACATTCATAATATCTCTTTCCTAAAGTATAGTAATACAAACGTGTGTGTGTGTGTGTGTGTGTGTGTGTGTGTGTGTGTTGTGTGTGTGTGTGTGTGTGTGTGTGTGTGTGTTTGTGTTGCATGTGCGTCTACACACATGCATGTGCGCATGTGCTACACGCATGTGTTTTGGTGCATTTTGCATAATAATGTGAACGCACACAGGGGAAAAGCGTGCGTTTGGAGAACGTCTCAGAGATAATGAGGAATGGGAGTGACAGTTAAGACAGTCGCTGGGGTTTTCGCTCGCTGCAGTTTTAAGGCAGACTCGCTTATAAGAGGGGGGGGGGGGAGGGGGGGGGGAGGGGGGGGGGGGGGCGGAGGGAGAATTAAGGCTCCAAATTACCTGAAATATCTGCTTGAGGGAAAACAGGGCCCGCCGCAGCTCCCGTCCCGTCGAGTTGTAGAGTTTCTCTGTATGGAGGGAGGGAGGGAGAGAGAGAGAGAGAGAGAGAGAGAGAGAGAGAGAGAGAGAGAGAGAGAGAGAGAGAGAGAGAGAGAGAGAGAGAGAGAGAGAGAAGGGGAAAACATTAATTCACCGTCACAGATGTTGTCTTCGTGAAGTAGGAAAAAGTGAACAAACCAAAGTTTTTTTTTGGAGATTAGTGAGATAACATATTGGTGTGTGTGTGTGTGTGTGTGTGTGTGTGTGTGTGTGTGTGTGTGTGTTGTGTGTGTGTGTGTGTGTGTGTGTGTGTGTGTGTGTGTGTGTGTGTGTGTGTGTGTGTGGTGGAAGTGACTGTTCTCTTTTACAACATCACACACATGATCCTCTGCTCTACTAATCATCTCTGAGGCACAGGTTTGTGTGCATTGAGAATCACTTTCTTGTATCCGACCTACGCAAATAAAGCCCCTAAAACTAATGTTTGGAAACACATGTTTGTTCCATCATATCTCTGTTGTTACTTTAACCCTTTAAGACCGGGAAAGCATAATTTGTGTCATTTTAAGATTTCTCTGGCTATTCAAAAACGGCAGATCTACAAGCTCATAGCGCGGCACTCAGCTTTAGATCTGCTATTTTTGAAAAATTGTGAAAATGTGAGCAAATCTTTAAATATATATATATTTGAAAGCGAACATTTGTAAACTATTTAGTTCCAGGGACCCCCCAGAAGCAAATATTTGAGTTACCAATGTTCGCTTTAAAAATATATATATATTCAAAGATTTGCACACATTTTTATGAATTTTCAAAAAAAAGAAAAAAAAAAGAAATCTTACAATGACAGAGATGCGTTCCCGGTGTTAAAGGGTTAATATAGAAGTATGGCATGTCATATCATTGGAAAGCCGGTCCGTTCCCCTTTAAAACGGTGTCACATTTGAAATGAACATGCGTTTGTGGGAAGAGGCAGGACGGCTGATTACGTGGGCGGGATCCCAAGTGAAATGTGCCAAAATCACAGTTGTTCTGTCGATAACGGATTTTTGGCAATTTTTTGGCACATTTCACGTGGGACCCACCCACATAATCAGCTGTGCTACTCTGGTCCCACACATTTAATGGGACATAAAATGGACAGACAGGCTGTCCAACGCTCCTAGTACAGTAACAACACAGTCTCCCGCAACCTATGCAAGCAAATCGCCAACTCAAAGTCCTTGTGAACAAAATTAATTGACTGATAGAAAAAAGAAGTGCTCGGAAGTTGAACAAATCACACCCAGTGTAAAGTGAGTGGTGCCTTCACTCCTGTTTGTTGTAATTAGTGTAACTGGTTGCACCTTTGTGTTGCAATCAGCTGCAGCTGTTGAGGCCATGTTCAAACATACGGACACCCGGACAGACACACACACACAAAGTCAGTCCTTGTGAGTGGTTGGCACCACTCAGAAAAGTGTAGCGAAGGTGCTCTTTGGTAGGGGACTGAAAACTTGCAACTAAGGAAAAAAAGGACAGGCACTCTTCTGGTGAAAAAAAAGTTAAAAAGCCTTTATGGATGTGGTTAGTTCATAATAGAAAAAACTGGGATAACCCACGCGTAGCCTGTGTTCAAAATGTTGCTTGAGTGAAAGTGCCAAAGTATAAGCATCAAAATATAATTAAAGTACCAAAAGTAAAAGTACTAAAATGTTTGATGCGACGCGTTGTGAGCTTGTACAGTAGATCGGCTATTTTTAAATAGCCTATGTATAAAATAAGGCTAAAGTGGTAAATGTATGTTTTATAATATAACAATTTATATTTGCAAAGTATCTGGTAACTAAAGTTTTCAAATAATTGTAGTGGAGTAAAAGTACAATATTTGCCTCTGAGATGTAGTGGAGTAAACGTAAAGTAAAAGTATTGAAACATTGGAAATGCTCCAGTAAAGTGAAAAATAACATTTGGTCAAGTACAGTACTTGAGTAAATGTACTTAGTTACTTCACACCGCTATTACTAAACAGAGCTAAAGGAAGAAAAGAAAGAAAGAGAGAAAAAAAAAAACATAGTGAGAGGAATTCTGGAGCTGGGGGGGTGGGGGGGGGGGGGGCACAGTAGTAGGAGCAGCTCAGAGCTTTTTGGTTGAACAACATCTGTGGAGCGTTAGGCGAACACTGCGTACGTTTCCTGCCTCTGGCGGAGCCTCGAGGAGGACTGCCTCACAGGCAGGCAGGCGGGCCGTACATATATATATATATATATATATATATATATATATATAACACTAAGTCACTGCACACTAGACTTAGAAGGCTCACACAGCTCCATCCGCCACCACAGTAGTTAACCCATTACGACCGGGGAAAGCATGTCTGTGTCTGTTTTTTGTTTTTGATTTCTTTGGGCTATTAGAAAATGGCAGATATACAAAAATAGCAGATACACAAGCTCATAGCGCGGCACCGGGTGCCGCGCTATGAGCTTGTATATCTGCTATTTTTGGAAAAATCGTGAAGATTTGTGCAAATCTTTGAATATATATTTTTTTATATAATATAACGTTTTAACTCAAATCTTTGCTTCTGGGGATTCTACAAATTCTAAGTCTTCTAAATCCTAACAGTTTTTTGAAAAAAACGTATGTTGCTTATAATATCAGTGGTTCTCAAACTTTTTCATGTCAAGGACCCCCAAAATGATATGTATTTGGCCGCGGACCCCCATCTCAAAATATGTTGTTCCAGGGACCCCCATGAAGCAAAGATCTGAGTTAAACATTTTCGCTTTAAAAAACATTATATATTCAAAGTTTTGCACACTCTTTCAATGTTTTTCTAAAATTCAAAAATATTTTTGAATAGCCAAAGTGAAAGATAATGGTTAAAGTCGTTAAAACCTAAAATGACATATGCGCTCCCGGTCTTAATGGGTTAACAAACAAGCGGGGCCATTAATCAAAGCGGGGCGACGCCGCGGGGGGGGGGGGGGGGGAGGGGGGCGGACGACGACTCCCAGCAGCCCTCATGACGGAGCATGGCGTTCGGCGACCATGACGTGAAGTTTCCAGCAAACAGTTTGACCATCCTGCATTCGTTTTCTGCATTTGTGGGGTTATTTTTTTAGTGGCGGGGGGGGGGGGGGGGGGGGGGTCTGGGGGTCTAGTAGATGATGGGATATTGCATCATCATCGACCATATGCAGTACATAGAAAGTCCCCGGTTTGATTCCGGCTCACTCAAGAGATCTGTGTCGTCTGTCTTTTCCTCTTTATGCCTTCCATTTTCCTGTCTCTCTCTGTCCTATCACAGTGGTTTACAAACTTGTTTCTATTTCAAGGACCCCTTCATTTTGGTTAGGGCCCACAGACCCCCATAACTCCAAAAGTGTATAGATTGAACCAAATGGATTTGATTCCATTTATACACTCGGAGTTCCATCTACTTCCTAACTATCAATGATTTAGCTGGGGACCCCCTTGAACCCCCCCTCACGGACCCCTGGGAATACCTGGACCACACTTTGAGGACCACTGCTCTATATCTAAAAAAAAACAACTATTAAAAAAAAAAGGGGGGAAAAAAAGATGCTGCAGCAATGACAAGCATCGATGCAGTTCATGCTATCTGCCAAAGGGTGTCAGTGTTGAGCAGACAGTGTTCCCACGCTGCAGTGGCTAAACTGCATCATAGGCTCAAGTCACTGTGGAGGCTTTGGTCTGACTCAGCAGAACACTGCACTGCACCGCAGACACACACACACACACACACACACACACACACACACACACACACAACTATACATTACTATACTTGTGCAGACATCAACATTTTAGGATGCATATTTTATGTATGCCATTTTAAGATATCTTAGATCACTTAAATCACTTATTTTGGTCACTTAAAGTAACCATTATTATTCTTTGGCTATTCACAAACAGCAGATATACAAGCTCATAGCGTGGCACCGAGTTCCGCGCTACAAGCTTGGAGATCTGCTATTTTTTTTTTAAATGTGTGCAAATCTTTGAATATGTAAATATATTTTTTAAGCAGACATTTTTAACTCAAATCTTCGCTTCTGGGGGTCTTGGATAGATCTAATTGTCCGGTGAACACAACACCAGTGTGTGCAACCAAGCATTAAATCAAGCACAACTCCCCAACCCCAACCCTTAAAGCTAACCTCTAAATGTGTAACCCTAACCCTGAACCACAACGTGAATCTTTTCCTAATTGTTAAAGCCCGGCTCCACAAATCTTTTTTTAACCGTAAAAACAACCATTTCTCTGGTGAGAAGAAACAGGAAAACTGCCCTCGCACTGTTTCACACATTCTGCTATACTTGTGAGGACACTTAGTGGAAGGATTTAGAATGCTGACACACTGTGTGTGTGTGTGTGTGTGTGTGTGTGTGTGTGTGTGTGTGTGTGTGTGTGTGTGTGTGTGTGTGTGTGTGTGTGTGTGTGTGTGTGTGTCAGACTTGCACAGAGGTCTCATCATATCCATTCCCAGTGTGTTCTAACCTTGAACATGGATGCTCTCCAACGCCTGCTCACTGTCTAGAGTCTAAACTCATTGGTCACACACATGCAAGCTAGCACAGCACATTATTTACACACACACACACACCCGCGCGCACACATGCACGCACACAAGCACGCACACATGCATGCACACACGCACACACGCGCGCGCAATCGCATACACACACATACATGTGGCGGCAGTGGCTCAGCCTCACCGCGAGGTTCCCAGTTCGATCCCAAGCTCCCCCAGAGTTAGTG
The DNA here is from genome assembly GCF_963454915.1 of Gymnoscopelus microlampas. NCBI lineage: Eukaryota > Metazoa > Chordata > Actinopteri > Myctophiformes > Myctophidae > Gymnoscopelus > Gymnoscopelus microlampas. The sequence goes on along the minus strand of NC_139940.1, from coordinate 47,836,370 downwards.
TCAAAGTGTCCTTGAGCAAGACGCTGAAGCCCTAATTGCTCCCGATGAGCAGGTTGGTGCCTTACATGGTTTCCTCCTCCATCGGTGTGTGAATGTGTGTGTGAATGGGTGAATGTAATGCAAAATCTATGTAAAGCGCTTTGAATGAAAGCACCATTCACCATTTACATACACACAAACACACAGAGAAAGAGAACACTTGCTATAGTATACCTATACAGAGAATTATTTGTAAACTGAACTGAATGCAGCAACATACAGTACATGTGCATGATTGCCATTAGTGAGACCCCCCAACGCACGCACGCACGCACGCACGCACGCACGCACACACAAACCCCTTGTATCCCTGCGGTCCCCGTCTTCGCAGACAGCTGCTACTAATTCTATTCTGAAGTGTGAGAAACACGCACGCACGCGCACGCACACACACACACACACACACACACACACACACACACACACACACACACACACACACACACACACACACACACACACACACACACACACACACACACACACACACACACACACACACACACACAGTCTGATGAGTGCATAATGCTGGAGATTCACAGCAACAGCCTTCTATTCATCATTGTTAAACCAGCCTCCATGGAGAGGGGGGGGGGGGGGGGGGGAGAGAGAGAGAGAGAGAGAGAGAGAGAGAGAGAGAGAGAAATGTGATATATAGACAGAGAGAGAGAGAGACATATATCTCTGGGGGCCCTCTCTCTCTCTATATATATATATAACAGGATTCTTCTGGACACTTTTCCGGACCATCTGAACTAGACGGACCCAGTAGTCAGAGCCTGGGGGGCTTCCGGGTTCTTTCCACAAAAACACAAAACAATTACACATTGTAATCTTAACGATAACATCCACATTACCAAGGTTCCCGGAGCGTGACGAAGCCATGGAGGGGTTAATAATGACTGACAGGAGACATAATCTAGAATTTCTAGATACTAAAATGATCCCGTTAGAGGACTTTAACCTATTAAGACCTGAGGCCGATTCTACAAATGTCTTCTAAATCCCAACACTTTTCTGAAAAACGTATGTTTCTATATCAGTGGTGATCAAACCTTTTCATGTCAAGGACCCCCAAAATGATATGTATTTGGCCGCCGACCCCCATCTCAAAATATTTTGTTCCAGGGACCCCCCAGAAGCAAAGATTTGAGTTAAAAATGTTTAAAGCAAATATATTCAAAGATTTGCACACATTTTCATGAATTTTCTAAAATAGCAGATCTACAAGCTCATAGTGCGGCACTCGGTGCCGCGCTATGAGCTCGTAGATCTGCTATTTTTGAATAGCCAAAGTGTAAAATAATGCTTTTTAGCTCAAATCAAAAAAGTCACACAGATGCGTTCCCGGTCTTAAAGGGTTAACACACTGTTTAGAAATAAATAAAATCAAATAAAAACAGATCCATTGTGTTCAATGATCTCATACTGTACATATTCCCCACCAAACCGCACACTGTCTGGCTAACTGTTCTTTATTGAGAGTTTAATGAGAGATATTATGTTTTAAATGGTCGTCCCAGCAGTGTCATCATGAAGACACTTAAAGCCTGATTTATGCTTCATTAGGGCCGTTAGGATTATGGAATTCCACTGGACAATTCATTGTCACTCAAATAATTGATTATCAATTTAATTGTGTCGTGTTTTTTCAATCACTTTTTCCATGATTTTTTTTTATAATGTTTTGGCGGGAAAAAAAGGTTGAGAGATTGAAAAACACGGCCCCCTCGTGCATTAGAAGGACAATACCAGATACCAGATCCAAGGACGGGTGTTTTCAATGAATCTATTATGGTTAACATGGAGTTTGACTCTGCATCTTTTATGATAATGTTCATTCATATTTGATACAGCCTGTTTCTGGAGAAAATTGAATTCATTCTGCCTTAAAAGTCTTAAAAACTACACTTCCGGGTCTGAAATCCCTGTCCCTACAGCAGCCGCGTTCATGGGAAATGTAGTTGTTGTTGGGTCGTTTGACTCGTTTCTAGCGTTTATTGTACATTTCCACCTTCGGTCGATGCTTCATAACCATATGAGTAAAATCTCCCAGATGATTGGTTTATTTTTCAAACACAGTTGTTATATGAGGTGATCTAAGATTCCCCAATGGGGATTTCAACACAAAAGAATTACGCCGCGAACCCAGGGGTGATAGCGCCCTCTAACTAAAACAAAAGCCTGCGTAGACGTTAAAATTACCCCAAAGATGTTTGAAAGTGAAATATCGCTTGAACTCACCCAGCGAAGACTGTGACCAAACAACACAGTTCAGACAAAAAGTGTGAACTGCCCCTTTTAATGATGGCCCTTAAAACATTCTCAGCAAGACGTGAGTTTGATTCAAAGCTGAAGTGTTGTGTTTTTCAACAGCTTGGGGAGGTTCGTGTCGGTTCCCAGGAGACTAACTGGTAATTCTACACAGAAATACACCAGTGGGGGGTTTCTCAAAGTGTCGTCAGGGGAACCCCAGGGGGTCCTTGAGGGGGTTCCGAGGTGGTCCTCAGCTATATTAATTGATAGTAATCAAACGGACCCTTACAGGTCTGTAACTCTGAGTGTGTACACATAGATGCAGTTCAAACGGACTGGAACAAAGTCGCAGATCCACAAGCTCAAAACGCGTCGCTTCGCACCGCGTTTCGAGCTTGTAGATCTGCTACTTTTGATGCATTTGTGTGACGCTGTAGTAGGGGCGATAAGAGGTTTCTACCCGACAGCAGCGCTATAGGATGTAAGGGGTTAAGTGACAATGGTTTCACACTCGCTGTAGAACAGCCTGGGTCATGAATGTCCCAGATGAGGATCCAGATTATAGTTTGGTTCACTATGGTTCACTATGACCTCAGCCATGTTGTTGGCATTTGCATCCACCAGGAATAAACGTGCACCACAACCTCCGTACCAAGAAGCAAGACAAGATCTGGTGATGCTGATTTATATCTCTGTGCATCAGGGGAAAGAAATGTGATACTCGGAATTGTAAATAGCAAAAACGCAATGCCCCCGAGAGGAAACAGACTTATTGCAGCAGCATGTAAAAAGGGAATTTTCCCAGGGTGAAAAAGTGAATTTAGTTAGGTGAAAACGTTACAGGCTGTTTCCTGTTAGACTGTAACAAATCATAAGCTAGTTGAAGATTTTGAAAAAGAAAAGTTCAAGGTAGTCTTCTGAAGTCTTTGCAACAGACTTCTTCAGTTCTGACGACGGAGCCTCGGTCAGCCAGTCTGCCATGCCCCGTTCACACTGCCATGCCCCGTTCACACTGCCATGCCCCGTTCAAACTGCCATGCCCCGTTCACACTGCCATGCCCTGTTCAGACTGCCATGCCCCGTTCAAACTGCCATGCCCCGTTCACACTGCCATATGCCCCGTTCACACTGCCATGCCCCGTTCACACTGCCATGCCCCGTTCAAACTGCCATGCCCCGTTCACACTGCCATGCCCCGTTCAAACTGCCATGCCCCGTTCAAACTGCCATGCCCCGTTTACACTGCCATGCCCTGTTCAGACTGCCATGCCCCTTTCACACTGCCATGCCCCGTTCACACTGCCATGCCCCGTTCACACTGCCATGCCCCGTTCAAACTGCCATGCCCCGTTCACACTGCCATGCCCCGTTCAAACTGCCATGCCCCGTTCAAACTGCCATGCCCCGTTCACACTGCCATATGCCCCGTTCACACTGCCATGCCCCGTTCACACTGCCATATGCCCCGTTCACACTGCCATGCCCCGTTCACACTGCCATGCCCCGTTCAAACTGCCATGCCCCGTTCACACTGCCATGCCCCGTTCAAACTGCCATGCCCCGTTCAAACTGCCATGCCCCGTTCACACTGCCATGCCCCGTTCAAACTGCCATGCCCCGTTCACACTGCCATGCCCCGTTCAAACTGCCATGCCCCGTTCAAACTGCCATGCCCCGTTCACACTGCCATGCCCCGTTCAGACTGCCATGCCCCGTTCAAACTGCCATGCCCCGTTCACACTGCCATGCCCCGTTCACACTGCCATATGCCCCGTTCACACTGCCATGCCCCGTTCACACTGCCATGCCCCGTTCACACTGCCATGCCCCGTTCACACTGCCATGCCCCGTTCAAACTGCCATATGCCCCGTTCAAACTGCCATGCCCCGTTCACACTGCCATGCCCCGTTCAAACTGCCATGCCCCGTTCACACTGCCATGCCCCGTTCAAACTGCCATGCCCCGTTCACACTGCCATGCCCCGTTCACACTGCCATGCCCCGTTCACACTGCCATGCCCCGTTCAAACTGCCATGCCCCGTTCAAACTGCCATGCCCCTTTCAGACTGCCATGCCCCGTTCACACTGCCATGCCCCGTTCACACTGCCATGCCCCGTTCAGACTGCCATGCCCCGTTCACACTGCCATGCCCCGTTCAAACTGTTCAAACCGTTCAAAGTAAGTAAAGCCTTGCCGAGCCATGTGGCCCATAGGGGGAGGAGCCTATCTCCTGTTTCCTTAGCATGAGGCAGCTTGATAAGTACACCTCCTGGACATGATGCTAGTATGTCACAGGGACTTACCCCCAATCCAACCCTTGATGCTGAGTGCCAAGCAGACGGGGCATGGTACGACCCGTCAGGGGATCGAACCCCGATTTCAGAGACACACATCTCTCCTCAAACAGTGTGAACACATCAGGTACAGAGAGGATTCCATGACATGCAGGGAAACAAAAGCTTCCTCCTACCGGCCGCTGTGTGTGCACGGGTCAAGACGGGGTCGAACCCCAGTGTGTGTGTGTGTGTGTGTGTGTGTGTGTGTGTGTGTGTGTGTGTGTGTGTGTGTGTCTGTGTGTGTCTCAGTGTGTCAGTGTGCGTTGGTGCGTTCATGTGTGTGTGAGGAGGGTGAATCAGGGTTTAGATTAGTGATCTCACAGATCTCACAGCTGACCGCACTCGCACACTGCCTCTGATCACTTGAAAGAGAAAGGACATCAGCCCCCCGGGGCAGATAACATGGTTACTCATCATCACACACCTTCTCTACGACCCCAACCATACAACTTTGATTTGTAGACCACCCCCCCCCCCCCCTCCCCCGCCCCCACCCTCGCAGCCACCCACCCACCCCCCTGCTTTAATGTTTGACCCCCACCCCCACCCAGTGGTGTAAAGTAACTAAGTACATTTACTTAAGTACTGTACTTAAGTACAATGTTGAGGTTGTTTTACTTTAACGTTTACTTCTACTCCACTACATCTCAAAAGGCAAATAGTGTACTTTTACTCCACTACAAATTATCGGAAAACTTTAGTTACTTGTTACTTTGCAGATATAAATATATTACATTATAAAACATACATTAACCCCTTTAGCCCTATTTTATACCTAGGCTATTTGAAAATAGCAGATCTACAAGCTCACAACGTCAACGTGTCGCATCGCGACACGTTGTGAGCTTGTAGATCTGCTATTTTCAAACATGTTAGCACTTTTACTTTTGGTACTTTAAGTACATTTTGATACCAATACTTTTGCACTTTTACTCAAGTCAATTTTGAATTCTGGACTTCTTTTACTTGTAACAGGGTGCGTGGGTGCATGCACTTCTACATAGCAGTATTGATACTTTTACTTAAGTAAAACATTGAAGTCATTTTTTCGACCACTGCCCCCAACCCCTACTTCAATGTTTAACCCCGCGCTGTGAATCAGCACACTCTCATGTCTTCTCAGACTCTCACAGCACTTTCCTCCCACAGCGTAAGGGATTCACATTGTTTAATGTAAACACACAGATGCATCCCCACGTTCAGAAGGAGAGCTCTGGTAGAGGAAGTGCTGAGGTGGTGATGATTAACCTGAAGGACACGTCTCTTAAGCCTGACTTATACCCGAGACAAAAAAAGAAAAGAAAAGAAAGACATGCCATCTCCAGTAAACACAGGACGTTCACCATATCAAATGGTCTCCCACTTAGGAAGACCATTTGTAGGATTTGTGTACCGTTTCGCCTCCGGTGGCTCCAATTGGGACGTTAATAATCCACTTAATAAGTGAATAATTGAATATCTTCACTTAGTTGCAGGCCAGTGTCGCGCATAAAAACAAAAGCAGATCTACAAGCTTTGTCAGTATAAATACAGCTTTATCAGCAACCAGGCTGTCACGAAGGTTGACACGAAGGTTGAGGTTGGCATCTTGGGTGTGTGTGTGTGTGTGTGTGTGTGTGTGTGTGTGCGTGCGTGCGTGCGTGCGTGCGTGCGTGCGTGCGTGCGTGCGTGTGTGCGCGCGCGCGTGTGTGGCTGGGTGGCTATGATGGTGGTGTGGGTGCATGCACTGTATGTGTATGCAGGAGTGTTTGAATAGGGGTGTACATCTGAGAATGTGTGTGTGCGTGTGTGTGTGTGTGTGTGTGTAAAGATGGGTCATTGCATGTGTTGACAGGCAGGTGGGTTGGTGTGTTGACAGGTGGGTGGTTTGGCTGGGTGGGAGGGGGTTAGCAGGTGAGGAAAAACGGGCCAATCAGTGATGGCGTGGCGTACAGGAATTCCCACCGCCATTCTCACGGGGAGGGGGGAGGTCCGCCTCCACAATACACTTTTTGTGTTTGTTCGTAAATTAACGCCCGACGTGATCATGTTACAGCGTCACACACAAAAGTATTGGACGTATGAGGTTTATATTGTAGATATTGTACTTTCTACTGCACTACAATTATTTGACAACTTTCACTTACTTAGTCACTTTGTATTTATTAATGCAAACCCCCTATTCTACGCTTAAAGCTGCTCTATGTAACCTTCCTCTTCTACCCTGGATTTGAACCCAGGTCTCCTGTGTGTAAGTAAGTGCTGACATTATTTACCACTGAGCTAAGAGAGCCAGCCTGCCTGCTTGCTCAGGGGAGAAACTGAATGCCGTTGACCTTCAGGCCAAAATGTGTACGATGGAGTCAACGGTCATGTGTCCAACCGAGACACAGGATCTAAATAGTCTCAAATAGAAGAGAGTTTGTAGATCTGCTATTTCCTTCCTATGTCCTTGACATGAAAACGTTTCAGAGAACCATTGATCTAGAGCAGTGGTTTTCAACCTTTTTCATGCCAAGGACCCCTAAATTGATATACACTAGAAGCTCGCCCCCGCTACGCGGGGGCTCGCGTCTAGCCCGCGGCCACGCCCACGTTGCGCCCGCGGCCACTTGGCAACTCATATAAGTGGCGTAGCGTCATGAGGGTCAGTGCGGCCGTGGCTCGGTCAGTGAAGACCCTGTAGTGCGGATGATATGTGGCATAGAGGGGCAGATTGTAAATCCCCAGAGGAAACATCCGTGGGCTACCATTGGTTCAGCGATGTGTGCGGTCGCCCTGCGGCCCCTCCTCCTCCACCAATGTGCAGTATTGAGAGCCCTGACGTCACAACATTTGGAGTGATGGGCACTGCACTGTGGTTGGTTAGGGTACACCTAGGGCCCAGGTAGAACCCAGTTAAAGCCTGCATGGGCAAACCCAGTTAGGACCCGCCTTGGTCCCACATAAACATGGCTAGTTGGGGCCCACCTAAGGGCCAGGTAGAAGCTACTTATAGCCTGCATGGGCATCGCAGTTGGGACTGAAGTGGATGCCGCTGACATTGCTGACATGGGGTCCATATGGTTTAGCCCACCTTGAAACCATATGGGAACTACGCTGGCATGCTGGCTGTAATGCAAACGCTGCATCATACCTGCAGTGTGTAGTTTGATGTTGTGTGTGTAGCAGATATACCTGCAGTGTGTAGATCAATGTCCATATGAAAGTCAATGCCCAGCAGTGTTTTTTTTCCCCAGCAGAGTTTCTAGTGTCTCTGTGTCTCTCTGGAAGAGGTTGCACATGAACTCTGCAGCCGCACTGAGGCGCTCCAACACAAACACTCTGACATTAAGCTGCTTCACACAACAAACATCAGCACCACGCTGCTGTTTGTCCAAAAGACACAATATCTCCTCTCCCACCGACGTCATGTGTTCATTTATCGACAGCCGTACAGACTCCTTTTGACACATTTTACCTCGTTTATCCAGCTCTCACTGACTCTCCACATCGGGCTGTTATTTTGCTGCGATCAAGTCAACGATGTGAGAGATTAGCTATCACAGACGGACGGACAGGGGGTGAAACATAGTCTTGCGCCATGCCTTTCGGCCTGGCGGAGACAATAAAAAAACGAAAGTAAAGGAAATGGCCATTTCTGCAACAGAAGTAGTCAACAAACTATACTATGAAAACATGGGCCACATTGGCAAAGAATGTAAGAAAGAGGCAATCATGTAGAAAAAGGGTGAAAGGGTTGATAAGCACTGCTCTAATCGGAGCGAAATTATCTGAAATTACTACATGACCATAATGCAGCCTAACATGCGTTGCACGGGGCGGTCCTGCCATTACGTTAGTTACTGTAGTTGCTGTGGAGCTACATAGTTCTCCAGAAGACACACACAAACATACACCATCTACAATGGACGAACTGAGCAGCAATATTGACATTCACCACACGAACGTGCATTGTTGACAAAGTGATTGCGCAGCCGCTGCAGGCATGACAACCACGTTAGCGACATGGCAGTTATCACAGCGCCCTGTCCGTCGTGCTGCAACTGCCTGTGATGGCTACAGCAGTAACAGCAAGCTGTCTGCGATGCCATTGTCTGGAGACTGCTCTTAGCGTGACACGACCAATGAGAGTGAGCGCTGTAGTTGTTGCTAAGATACGGTGGCGTCTCTGCCCCATAGCTTGTAGATCTCTCACACATGATTGGCGTAGGCTGCGTTGCCAGGTCTGACTTTGTGTCTAAGCAATGGTCGGCTTATTTTTGCGCGCCTGTGGGCTCGTTTGCATTGTGCGCACGGCAGCGCTTGTTTAGCGTACGTGAGCGCGACGTGGCAACGGACGTGGCAACGTGAAAGGTGATTGGCTGGTGAAAAGAAACACCCGGACGTGAATTTTGTGTTGGCGAAGTGATTTGCATAAGTATTGGAGCATAATGCGTTTGATATTAATTGTACATCCTGCAAGTACAGTGATGGGATGCGAAGCAGCTGGTGTCACAGGCAGAATATTGAGGAATTTTGGGGGAAAATGTGTCTGCTTGGGAATTGAGCACATACACTCGTGTACACTCCATGACTGTGGCCGTCAATTATGGTAGCAAGATTTGGCCACGGACCCCCATTTGATTTTTTTTTTGTGCCAGGGACCCCCAGAAGCAAAGATATCAATTCATTTTCGCTTTAAAAAAACATAAATATTCAAAGATATGCACACTTTTTCAAGGTTTTTCAAAAATAGCAGATCTACAAGCTCATAGCGCGGCACTCGGTGCCGCGCTATGAGCTTGTAGATCTGCTATTTTTGAATAGCCAAAGCTAAGCGGTTAAAAATAATTGTGACGCTATGTTAACTGATTTTGCAGGGACCCCCTGGTACTCCCTCAAGGACCACTGGTGGTCCCCGGACCACTGGTTGAAAACCACTGATCTAGAGAGTATACTTCTTCCACCACTGCAGCTAAATGAAGCCCATCTGCAGAAACAGACAGTGCCTTCCCTGTCTGTCTGCAGTCTGTCAGTCTGTCTGTCTGTAGTCTGTCTGCACACCGAGCCGCGCAGGGCAGGGCGCGCACCGCCCAAAGAGGCCCTCCTTTAATGAGAAATAGCTCCGCAGCAGATTAGTTCCATACAGCTGGCACAGATAAGTGCCCGCAAAGAAAAAGAAGGGAGAGGGGGGAAAAAAAGCAAAGCAACGGGAAGCCTCTTTAGCATGCGGGTGTCATGGGAGGAGAAAGGCCATGTGGAAGGAGAGGACAGAGGGGACCAGGTATTATTCCTGTTTCCCTGACAGCACTCCCAACACACTTCACACTCAATGGCTCGCACCATTCGTCACAGAGCTCTGGCCTGTGCCAAGGCTATGGGGTTGGTAGGATAGAGAGAGAGAGAGAGAGAGAGAGAGAGAGAGAGAGAGGGTTGAGCGGTGAATAGTTGGGGTTTTGTAATGAACTGTGGACACAGAAGCAGCTATCAGTTTGTGAATGGAAGTAGAACAACAGACAGAATATAAATGAGAGACCAATTGCAGCCTTGACCCTGACATTCCTACTGCAACATGCTTTAAAACAAAAAAAACACTTTCAACCTGGAGGCACTATTTTGGACAGTGGTTTAAAGTAACTTTTAAAGTATACTTAGTGAGCGTGAAACCCCTATCACTTAACCCCTTCAACCCTAAATACAAGAAACCATCATACAAGGAACAGTGAATATAGCCAACTTTCTTTTTTCATGTAAACATTTCCACAACATAAAATGAATACAAATACGTTCAAAATTCTACATCTTCTAAATAAAACATAAGTGGCTATTGATCATACGTATGACGTATGACGTGTATTAATGCTTAAGTGGTTAAAGGGAAGAGTCGTTTTATTCAAACAGACTGGAATGAAAGGAGAGTTGGGGGTGAAATGATGCAACACATGGCTCTGGTCTGGATTCAAACTGCTCTCTGATAGCAGGAAGAGTTCACACTAGTGTGGTCTTCAGTTATCAACCCCTCCCAATCACCTAGAGTCTACAGTACCTGCTGCAGCACAAAGCTATGTCAAGACTTGACTTCACGAGACGTTGTGTCATTTTGACCTTGACCGTTGACCTCCTTGACCCTAAGGTTAACCAACTCTGCCGGCAGCCTACTGAGCCTACCTTGGGCTTTCACTTAAAAGAAGTTGCCCATAACCACCCCCCCCCCCAAACATGATGATGACTCAATAAAGCAGCACAGCACCTCCTCCTGTCCTGCGGTATAGACACACATCCCATCACATTAACACACGCCACATCATCCAACAGCTGCTTTCTGACACTGAAACGCTGCGTAATAAAGTCATATTTTGTCTGCTGTGGAAATAATACAGCCGACGGGGTGGGGGGGGGGGGGGGGGGCATGGTGGCAGCTCCTAATTATAACAGTGGCAGAAGTTAACTGTCAGATCTCCCTGTAATCACATAGCACAATCTAGACCCATCCCCAGCAACCAACCCCCCCCACCCCCCACACACACACACACACACACACACACACACACACACACACACACACACACACACACACACACACACACACACACACACACACACACACACACACACACACACACACACACACACACACACACACACACACACACACACCTACTCATCCACCCAACAACCCCAGAGGACACACAGACAGACAGACAGACAGACAGACAGACAGACAGACAGACAGACAGACAGACAGGGTAGGCGCTATGTTATCCAATATTCTAAAGGGGAATCCCCCTTGGCTGGGGGGTGATATGAAGGCTTCTGGTCTACTGTTCAGAGTATACACGGTCACATTGGTTTACCTCCCTGACCTGCCCCCCCCCCACCCCCTGCTACTGCACTGAGCTTATTAACTTTTTTTCGGCTTGTCAGTAAACCTGACAAACCTTAACATTCTTTCCCTCTGTAACCAACGCCCATCGCTAAGCGCAATCAGTCACTCATCTCTCTCAGCCTCGCACGCTTTTCATTTTCCAAAGAGAGAGAGAGAGCTGCCGTGAAATGAGAGGGATGACGATGACTGGCGCTGCGCCTCCTGCTCACCCGCTCCTCCTCCTGCTCACCCGCTCCTCCACGCAGCGGGGCGGAAAACACATAAAACCACATCCAAGAGCCGAGCGAGGAAACCCGCAAAGACCCCACTGGGCAGGACGACCCCGCCAACCATGTCGTAAATTAGCCAGCGTTT
>NC_139940.1:47805038-47824336 GCF_963454915.1 Gymnoscopelus microlampas | reverse complement strand
GAATGTGCGCCGTATAGCAACTGCACCGTGCCTGGCTGGCGTTGCCATAACTCTTCACTAATATCCCCCCCCCCACCCACCCACCCGCTAGCCAGCTAATTCCCTGTTTCAAGCAGTCAGCCGGCTTCCGTGATATATTGTTCCTTTTTTTCCTTCTTTTTTTCGCTACTATTCAAAAGGTAAATTGAGACTTCCAGGAAATGGGGGCTCGTCCCTCAGAGAGAGAGAGAGAGAGAGAGAGAGAGAGAGGAGACCCTGGCTGGCAGCGTGTCCAGTCACACGCCACATGACGCCCGAGCCCAGGAACATTCCTCCAAGTCTCTCTCCTCCTCCTCCTGCTCGCCGTTGCCAGATTTTAGCGAGAGAAATAAGCAACCGTGTCTAATGAAAACACGCCCCAAAAAGAAGCGAGTTCAAGCGAACTGGGCCACATGAGCACTTTTAAATCTATATGCATCAGCTGTTTTCTAAACAAATCTTGGAAGAAATGTGAAAAATGTGGAATATTTTGGTAACATTTTAATATGGTAAGGGGACCATATGGCACAAAATATTTTCAGATGAGGGTCTGTGGACAAATACATATTCATTTGGGGGTCCTTGACAGGAAAATGTTTGAGAACCACTGGTTTAAACAACATTAAGAATCAAGCCCAAAATAAGCAACTGCACTTTAGAAACTAGCCCAAAAAAAAAAGCAACCCGCAACTACCGATATTTACAAGCAACAATACAGAAAAACAAGCCCAAAGTCGCTTATAATAAGCAGACATGGCAACGCTGCTCCTCTCCCTCCAAAACCCATCCTTCTAGATTTAGAAACAGAGGGTGGGGGGGATTAGAAGAGAGGTTTTGCTCGAAAATATGGGGGGGCGGCGGATTAACCCATTAAGACCTGGAACTGTGTCCTTTTTAGATTTGAGCTAAAAAGCATTATTTTACACTTTGGGCTATTCAAAAATCGTGAAAATGTGTGCAAATCTTTAAATATATATATATTTCTAAAGCGAACATTTTTAACTCAAATCTTTGCTTCTGGGGGTCCCTGGAACAAAATATTTTGATGAGGGTCCGCGGCCAAAAACATATCATTTTGGGGGTCCTTGACATGAAAAAGATTGAGCACCACTGCTATAGAAACATACGTTTTTCAGAATACTGTTGAGATTTAGGAGACATGTAGAATCGGCTTCAGGTCTCAATGGGTTAAATCCAAAATGAAGCTATGAACTCCTGGCTAATGGGAAACGTCCCAGGCAGGACGGAGAATGAAAAAAATGCAACTTTCCACTGGAAGAAATGCATGAAATTGAAATCCACTTAACAATCCCTTTACTTCTGCTGCACGGCCATGGAAAAAACACACTGCGCTTCTATTACCTCACAGGACGTCCCACAACAGAAAGGAGCAGGTATTTATACTGCAGTATGTCTGTCTATAAGGTATTTACACTGCAGTATGTCTGTCTAAAAGGTATTTCCACTGCAGTATGTCTGTCTATAAGGTATTTATACTGCAGTATGTCTGTCCATAAGGTATTTATACTGCAGTATGTCTGTCTAAAAGGTATTTACACTGCAGTATGTCTGTCTAAAAGGTATTTACACTGCAGTATGTCTGTCTAAAAGGTATTTATACTGCAGTATGTCTGTCCATAAGGTATTTATACTGCAGTATGTCTGTCTAAAAGGTATTTACACTGCAGTATGTCTGTCTAAAAGGTATTTACACTGCAGTATGTCTGTCTAAAAGGTATTTACACTGCAGTATGTCTGTCTAAAAGGTATTTACACTGCAGTATGTCTGTCTAAAAGGTATTTACACTGCAGTATGTCTGTCTATAAGGTATTTATACTGCAGTATGTCTGTCTATAAGGTATTTATACTGCAGTATGTCTGTCTATAAGGTATTTATACTGCAGTATGTCTGTCTAAAAGGTATTTATACTGCAGTATGTCTGTCTAAAAGGTATTTACACTGCAGTATGTCTGTCTATAAGGTATTTACACTGCAGTATGTCTGTCTAAAAGGTATTTCCACTGCAGTATGTCTGTCTATAAGGTATTTATACTGCAGTATGTCTGTCTATAAGGTATTTATACTGCAGTATGTCTGTCTAAAAGGTATTTATACTGCAGTATGTCTGTCTAAAAGGTATTTACACTGCAGTATGTCTGTCTAAAAGGTATTTACACTGCAGTATGTCTGTCTAAAAGGTATTTACACTGCAGTATGTCTGTCTAAAAGGTATTTATACTGCAGTATGTCTGTCTAAAAGGTATTTATACTGCAGTATGTCTGTCTAAAAGGTATTTACACTGCAGTATGTCTGTCTAAAAGGTATTTATACTGCAGTATGTCTGTGTAAAAGGTATTTACACTGCAGTATGTCTGTCTAAAAGGTATTTATACTGCAGTATGTCTGTCTAAAAGGTATTTATACTGCAGTATGTCTGTCTAAAAGGTATTTATACTGCAGTATGTCTGTCTAAAAGGTATTTATACTGCAGTATGTCTGTCTAAAAGGTATTTACACTGCAGTATGTCTGTCTAAAAGGTATTTACACTGCAGTATGTCTGTCTAAAAGGTATTTATACTGCAGTATGTCTGTCTAAAAGGTATTTACACTGCAGTATGTCTGTCTAAAAGGTATTTACACTGCAGTATGTCTGTCTAAAAGGTATTTACACTGCAGTATGTCTGTCTAAAAGGTATTTACACTGCAGTATGTCTGTCTAAAAGGTATTTATACTGCAGTATGTCTGTCTAAAAGGTATTTATACTGCAGTATGTCTGTCTAAAAGGTATTTATACTGCAGTATGTCTGTCTAAAAGGTATTTACACTGCAGTATGTCTGTCTAAAAGGTATTTATACTGCAGTATGTCTGTCTAAAAGGTATTTACACTGCAGTATGTCTGTCTAAAAGGTATTTATACTGCAGTATGTCTGTCTAAAAGGTATTTATACTGCAGTACTGTATGTCTGTCTAAAAGGTATTTACACTGCAGTATGTCTGTCTAAAAGGTATTTACACTGCAGTATGTCTGTCTAAAAGGTATTTACACTGCAGTATGTCTGTCTAAAAGGTATTTATACTGCAGTATGTCTGTCTAAAAGGTATTTATACTGCAGTATGTCTGTCTAAAAGGTATTTATACTGCAGTATGTCTGTCTAAAAGGTATTTACACTGCAGTATGTCTGTCTAAAAGGTATTTATACTGCAGTATGTCTGTCTGTAAGGTATTTACACTGCAGTATGTCTGTCCATAAGGTATTTATACTGCAGTATGTCTGTCTAAAAGGTATTTATACTGCAGTATGTCTGTCTAAAAGGTATTTACACTGCAGTATGTCTGTCTAAAAGGTATTTATACTGCAGTATGTCTGTCTAAAAGGTATTTATACTGCAGTATGTCTGTCTAAAAGGTATTTATACTGCAGTATGTCTGTCTAAAAGGTATTTATACTGCAGTATGTCTGTCTAAAAGGTATTTATACTGCAGTATGTCTGTCTAAAAGGTATTTATACTGCAGTATGTCTGTCTAAAAGGTATTTATACTGCAGTATGTCTGTCTAAAAGGTATTTATACTGCAGTATGTCTGTCTAAAAGGTATTTACACTGCAGTATGTCTGTCTAAAAGGTATTTATACTGCAGTATGTCTGTCTAAAAGGTATTTATACTGCAGTATGTCTGTCTAAAAGGTATTTATACTGCAGTATGTCTGTCTAAAAGGTATTTACACTGCAGTATGTCTGTCTAAAAGGTATTTATACTGCAGTATGTCTGTCTAAAAGGTATTTACACTGCAGTATGTCTGTCTAAAAGGTATTTATACTGCAGTATGTCTGTCTAAAAGGTATTTACACTGCAGTATGTCTGTCTAAAAGGTATTTACACTGCAGTATGTCTGTCTAAAAGGTATTTACACTGCAGTATGTCTGTCTAAAAGGTATTTATACTGCAGTATGTCTGTCTAAAAGGTATTTACACTGCAGTATGTCTGTCTAAAAGGTATTTATACTGCAGTATGTCTGTCTAAAAGGTATTTACACTGCAGTATGTCTGTCTAAAAGGTATTTATACTGCAGTATGTCTGTCTAAAAGGTATAGGGGAGGAGAGGAGAGGAGAGGAGAGGAGGGGAGAGGAGAGGAGAGGAGAGGAGAGGAGAGGAGAGGAGAGAAGAGAAGAGAAGAGTGAATGACTTGGCAGTATTGACTGTATATCTTACAGAAGGAGGGATTGTGTCTCAGCCTCATAAATCATGTGATGCTGACAGGGGACGGGGTCTCTCCCCTCCTAAAGGGGTCAACCCAAACAAAGCCGGGGTGCATTCAGACCCCATGGACACACAGCTCTATAGAAGTGACCGACCGGCCCCCCAGGCCTTTCATCCTATACAGTGCATACATACAGGATCAGCATCTTACACACCAGACCACCCTTCAAAGACAAGGACAGACCAAGAGATGGAGGGAGAGAGGAAGAGAGAGCATGTGTGTGCATGAGAGAGAGAGAGAGAGAGAGAGAGAGAGAGAGAGAGAGAGAGAGAGAGAGAGAGCAACTGTTTTGTGTGTGTGTGAGTGTGTGTGTGTGTGTGTGTGTGTGTGTGTGTGTGTGTGTGTGTGTGTGTGTGTGTGTGTGTGTGTGTGTGTGTGTGTGTGTGTGTGTGTGTGTGTGTGTGTGTGTGTGTGTGTGTGTGTGTGAGAGATAAGCCCAGTGAGCTGCTTCACAGGGGTCCTCCAGGTGGCCCGTGGCGGGGGGGTTGGCGGGGGGTTGGGGGAGACGGGTGTGTTAACCCCAGTTGACCCCCAGCTTGTCTTGTGGTCTGATCCCAGAACAATGTCTCACGTCCGTCAGCTGAGACTATAGAGGCTTAAGGTCCTCCATTGATGCCGCGGCATCCTTCAAACGCCATCATAAGGCTGTGTGGTACGTCATCATCCACACCTGGGCTTTACTGTATGAATCCAGTTGTAGGGCAACTGCTTCCCGAACCGCTACGCCGATACACACTGGTTGGTGTGGCCATGAACTGTACAGGGCTGGGATCCGGAACCTGGAGGAACCCGGTCCAACATTGATGAACCGGAATTTTGCTTCGTCACATTTTGGAACTGTTTGCCAGACCCAAGGGGTCTGCCTACATGAGGCTTTGTCCCCCTTTTCGTCCATACATGGGCATAAAAGGGACCTCTGAATTTCGTCCCCCTTTCGTCCATACATGGGCATAAAAGGGAATTTATTCTGGGTCTGGCAGAACCAGGTCTCCTGGTCTTGTTTGTAGCGGCGCTAGCCGCTCTATACCTTTAGCTCTATACCTTTAGCTCTATACCTTTAGCTCTATACCTTTAGGTATAGAGCGGATCCTGCTCTATACCTGACTTTGTCCGTGTTCACCGTCAACGTTCTGATTGGTCAGACCCGTCAACGTTCTGATTGGTCAGACCCGTCAACAAAGTGATTGGTCAAGCTTCACGTGACACATGGCTATAAACACATTATAAACACATATCGATGACATAATGTATCAAAGGCGCCGCTACCTTCACACAGGGTGTGATTTTTATCTACACTGTCAGAGCTGGTACAGTATGTGGACTTCACGTCTGCTATGCAATTACAATACCAGGCGGTTCTCAAACCTTTTAATTTCAAGGACCATCATAACTCTGAGAGTGTACAAAATGGAACCAAATAAGCTCCCAGCGAATCACAACGCGATGTGTTGTGAGCTTGTAGATTAGGTTATTTTCACTATGAATACAGGTGTGCCTTGAGATGCTCACATGTCCAACGGTGTGCTTTGGGCTCAAGACAGTTAGAAAACCACTGATTGTATACGAGTTCCAGCTGGAGACAGATAACCATAGCACAGCAGCCCAGCCCAGCCCAGCCCAGGCCGGGGTCATGACTCGGCACAAATATACGCTTAGATGGCTGCTTGGCAGGACGGATTTGAGCACTCCCTGTGAATGCTGAGACACAGAGGGTTCAAATAGCACCCTCTGGCAGGACAGAAGGGAAGGGGGGGGGTGTCTATGGTGCTATTTTAGGTCTAGCTAGGCCAGAGGACTCAAGAGAGACAGCTGACACACGGTGAGGCAGAAGGTCACTTCTCTTCTTTGTGTGGCTCCTCCCTCTCTATCCAAATATCCTGGGTGGCAGTGACTCAGGAAGTAGACTAGAGCGGCCGCCGCGTGGGAATGGGAAAAAAAGGTTCCCGTTTCGATTCCCTCCCGGCCCCCGGCTCCCTCTGGGGTTTTAGTGTCAAAGTGTCCTTTAGCACAGGGGTGGGCAACTTTGATGATGGAGAGGGCCACTGTATTTCCACACTCACTCCAGACGGCCACATTGCATATTATGCTTTGTCACATAAAAGTAGCAAAAATAGCCGATCTACAAGCTCAAAACGCGTCGCAGCGCGACGCGTTTTGAGCTTGTAGATCTGCTATTTTGCTATTTTTTTAATTGGAATCCTGAAAACTAACGTTTTAAGTGCATTAAGTGAAGGTGGGGGCCGCATGTGGCCCCCGGGCCGCCAGTTGCCCATGTACGCTTTAGCAGGTTTCCTCTGCCATCCCTCTGCCTCTGCACACTGTAATAAAGCGCTTTGGATTGCACTACATCAAGTACATGCTGGATATTCAGCTCTCATTCAAGAGCCACATCACAGCGGTCACTCGATCCTGTAGGTTCACAGCTCTATGACGTTCGAAGGATCAGACCCTTCCTCACCCAGGAGTCAGCCCAGCTCCTTATCTCGACATCGTCGTATCAACTTGACTATTGAAACTCCCTCCTCACTGGCGTCCCGGCATGTGCACTTAAACCTCTCCAAATTATCCAGAATGTCGCAGCACGCTTGGTCTTCAACCAGCCTACATGTTCACATGTCTCCCCCCTTCTCCGCTCCCTCCATTGGCTCCCAGTTACTGCCCGCACAGAGTACAAAACACTGACCTAAAAAGCAACCAAAGGTATGGCACCCCTGTATCTTCAAAGCCTGATCCAACCCTACAACCCCTTGCGCACACTCAGATCAGCTAACGCAGGGAAGCTGTCAGAACCTTCGCTAAAACACCCGGGACAGCGCTCCACACGTCCCAGACACTTCTCCCTTCTGGCTCCCAAACTGTGGAATATGAACTCCCCATTGCAGTTAGAACTGCAGACTCACTCCCAATCTTCAGCAGCAATCTAAAGACTCACCTCTTCAGACTCAACCTTAGCTTGTAGCACTTGACCTAGCCTTGACGACCATGCAGGCTTATGCAAAGGCTAAAATGTGACTGAATACACTTCTACTGTATATGTTGGTTTGTTTACTGCTGAGTGAGTAAACAATGTTGCACACTAAGCTAATCATCTGGGGACACCCCCAAAATCACTTGGGGACCTCCCTGGGGGTCCCGTCCCACAGGTTGAGAACCACGCGGACTAGAGGGAGAGTGGCTGCAGCGATGTGGAGCTGTGAGGCCACGCTGTCAAAAATAGCCAGCAGCACGGCTCAGAGACGTTAGTGAAAGAAGGGAAAAAAAAAAAACACATACTCATAAACATCTAGTTACGATTCACATTGTTTGGCCTTGCCGCTTTTCTTCTCTAAAAACAGAGGTTTTGTCATGCAAACAACAAGACATTTCATGGTCTATGCGGAAAATAGAACTAATTAGAGCCAAAGCACATTGGTTAAGTACAAGACCTGAGAGTATACGCTGTTGTATGTGTGTGTATATATATTTCTAACAGGGTGGCTGCACGCCACCCGGTCCCCACGACACGACACAGCGTGTGAACGCATATCGTTGCTGTCGGGCAGAAACCTCTTCTATTTTCTAACGTTTTTTCCCCCTAAATTAAGGCCCTACTTGATCGTACTACAGCATCACACAAAAGTAGCAAAAGTAGCAGATCTACAAGCTCTAAACGCGGCGCGAAGCGACGCGTTTAGAGCTTGTAGATCTGCTACTTTTGATGCTTTTGAATCCTGAAAAGTACCAGTTTTGGACATATGGGGTTTCCATCCCGAGAGAGACGATATATACGGGTGTTTTTATGCTTGCGTGGCTGCAGGGCTGGGCGTGTGCAGGACACACATGCGCGAGCGCGCTCGCGTGCACATGTCACCGTATGGGTAGAGTGAACACAGACCCAGGGGTCATCAATGTGTCCGTACACGGACAAATGTGTCCGTGGCAAGACTTTTCCTTGTCCGTGGCAAATTTTAGATTTTTTGTTTTTTACATAACATTATAATGTTTTTATTTTGATCATAAGACCCAATTACTGAATGCCAGTCTTCAGGTTTTCTTCAAAATATGTATGACACTGACTTGACACTATGGCATATTAGGAGTCCACTAGGACAGTGGTTTTCTAAAGTTTTATTTTCACGGACCCCCATAACTCTGAGAGTGCACAAATGGAACCAAATGGACCCGTAGAGTTACAGACCTGTAAAGGTCATGTAAGGCTATGAGCTCTTTATGTTTTTCTGGTAATATGTGATCAAATTTGACTGCATTTTTTCATTTTCATTTTGTCATGTCATATGAAAGCAGGGAATCATAGCAAAATAATGATATATTGGTTGATAAGAGTGAGTGAATTATTTTGAAACTACAGCTTGTAGAACTGAAGTCAAGTTAAAAGTCTTAAGTAGAGAAAACACCACTTGAATTAGAGGTTGCAAGCCATAACCTTTATATCTTAGCTACATGTTTATGCATTGATCTCATATTTACATGTCGATTTAAGCTCTGACATTTATTTCTGACATACTCTAGTATGTGAAGAGTCTAACTGGGCTATAAACTCATTTTTAAAGAGAAAAAAAACGTTGTTCTGCTTTCCTGATGAATGGGCACCAGCGAGGTGACTGTCTCCCAGACAAAAACAGTCACATGTTATTGTCCGCTCATGTATGTCTCGCAAAAATATAATTTTGATAAAAAATGTCCCCCAAAAGCCAGCATGGCGATGACCCCTGCACAGATCCAGGGGCGGAGCGGAGCGGCGCGTCAGAAACCATAGCATACTCCTCTAAGTCATCAGAAACACCACAGTTGCATCCCGGTTAGCCCGGGGACTGAGCCACGCTGCACAGAGCTGGATGAAGAACTCACACTTTTTACCTATAGTTAACACATTGAGTGCCAAAAACGGTCCGGACCGTTTTTCATAATCCAAACGAGGTGTGCCAAAAACGGTTATGGCCGTTTTTGGGAAGAAATATATTTTTTTCCTTCACAGCACCAGGAGATATGATTTTACGAAGATTTAGACTCCAACCCACTTCCTGGTTAACTTATGACTTCAAAAGCCTGTATCTCGGCTCCTGTGTACTTTTTGTTTTTACGATGTATTTTCGACTATTTTCAACTGGCTGCAACTATGGAACGGATAACCGAATGTTTTTAATCTTTTTCCCCGGATTGTACGAGACCTCTATGTGTGTAATGAGGGTATCACCGTGAGGATGGTGATCACTGAAAATGTTTTGTGACTACTTGAAAAAGGTCCAAAAATGGTTAAAATCCAGGCACTGGAGGTACCCTGTTTTGAAAAACCCCTGGCACTCAATGTGTTAACTGTAACTTTCCTCTTCTACCCCGGATTTGAAGCCTGCCTGCTTGCTCAGGGGATAAGTGTAATCTTCGTGTTGAATCTTCAAAAAGTCGTGTCAGATGCTGTGTCTATAGGTGCGACGTGACCTTTGACACAGTGTTTGCCTCTGAGACGTGCCTCGTAGAAGTTTAAAATATATATATATTGTTTTTGTTTTTATGGAAATACTCAAGTAAAGTAAAAGTCACTCAAAATTGTACTTACTCAAGTACAGTACTTGAGTAAAGGTAGTTAAAGGAGACACACCATGAATTTAAAAAAAATATTTGATAGTTAATATCATATGGTGTATGTCCCTCAAACCATTTTCAAAAGGTTTGAGCCTAAATCAACACTCAGATATACTCATCCCAAGTCAATTCTCTCAGGCTTATAAAGCACTTTCAGCTGCAATACCAAGACGTCCTGTTGGGCAGAGGGGTGCTACTGAGCAATTCTGTCTGTCAAAATACATGGGCAGAAAGTTTGGTGATGTAAGCAAACATTGCCATTCTGAGATGGCCTGTTCAGACACGCCCATTCTGAAAATCTCTGAAATGAGAATAAATGACTGAATGTTAAAAAAAAATATTTTTTGGGGTACAAGAGACACTGGGGAGCCCAAAAAATACCAAAAAAATTTAAAAAAAGTGAAATTCATGGTGTGTCTCCTTTAAGTTCCACCAGTGCTGGTGGAAAGTTGGAGCATGCAGACTGTGGGCTAATAACGTGGTTTAAGATGAGATGACACATGATGAAACATAGGAAACTGCACAGTGATTACATTCCCGGTAGGAAACATGCGTGCATAAAGAAGCACAATCAAACCGAAACACTCCAAACCATGAGGGACACGATAAACGGTTCACTGTCTTAAAACCGTGAAGACAAGTTTATACAGAGGGCCAAGGGTAAGGAGAAGAAACATTCATCGCTTTCTCTCATATTCATGCAGAAAGCAGCTGATGTTAATGTTGTGAGTAACTGCTGTCGTTTGATGCAAGCAGCGGTGATGATCGAGTAGGACATTAATGTATGAGGAAAAAAACACACACAAAGTTAGACTATGGAGCAACGACAGCAACTGAATGTACTTTACTGTTACGGTTACTGTCTGTCCACCATTGGATGCAAGTAAGTGACACAGATGTGTGGGTTTGTAGTGAACATTGCTAACAGCAGGAAAAAGTAACTCGGGGGAACAAAACCCATTTAATCCATTCAGTCCGGGATCGCATCGTTGTCATTTTATAGATTTATTTGGCTATTCAAAAATAGCAGATAAACAAGCTCATAGCGCGGCACCGAGTGCCACGCTATGAGCTTTTTTCTCCAAATCTTTCAATATGTCTTTTTTTTTAAGCAAACATTAACATTTTGTAACTCAAATCTTTTTTTTTTAAACTATATATTAAACTGATATTGCTATATATCAGTGTTGCTCAATCTTTTTCATGTCAAGGACCATCTAAAATGTAAATGTATTTGGCCGCGGACCCCAATCGCAAAATATTCTGTTCCAGGGACCCCCAGGAGCAAAGATTTGAGTTTGAATGTTCCCTTTAAAAAAAATATATATATATTCAAGGATTTGTACAAAATGTTTAACTTTCCCCCAAAAATAGCAGATCTACAAGCTAAAGAAATCTTAAAATGACAGACAGATGCGTTCCCGGACCGAAGGGGTTAAGTTAGAAAGAGGCAGCAGCTGATGTCATCAGGCCTAGCTCTGCGGTCCTGACACTTGGAGATACTCAGACATATTTCACATCTCCAAACACACAGATTAAAGGCTTAGACGCAGGGCTTTTATCTTATAAACAAGAGGTTTAAAGCCAAACATTTCAGTGCTTTTCGGGGGCCTTCGATGGTTCTTAAGTGACCGCCGGGGGGAGGGGGGAGGGGAACCGCCGAGCGGTTCCGCCGAAACAGATCTGAATCGATCACAAACGACGTCTGACACATCTGCTGAAAGACGAGACTTAACTTCGCGCAGCCCCCGCGCGGCCACAACAAAGCGGTAAACACGGCCCCGTTTTCATCGCCGACATGAGGAAACATCACTTCTGGTCTCTCTCTCTCTTGCCATGGCGGGGTTTTCACTCCCTTCTCCTCTAACAAACCCAGCCTATTATAAGCGAAAGCAGAGAATGTTTTCTTTATTATGCCGGGCCTGAAAGAGTAACCGTTGGGCAAAACTGTTTGTTCAGATGAGATTAGTGTAGAACGGCAACAATGTGCTGCATGATGCAAGGATGTTTCTCATTTGCAATCTTTTGTTTGTCTTTTTTTTTTTTCTCCCTTAATGCAACTCTCAGATTCAACCAACAACAAAAAAGGTGTTTCGAGGCATGACGAGTGTGTTTTATGTGTTAAAGTGGGGTCCGGGGACCCCCAGGGGTACTTGAGGGAGTTCCAGGGGGTCCCCAGCTAGATGATGGACAGGAACCAAATGGACCCTTATGGGTCTGTAACTCTGAGAGTGTACAAATGGAACCAAATGGACCCTAACGGGTCCATTTGGTTCCATTTGTACACTCTCAGAGTTAAATTAACATTGGTTTTACAATTTGAATTGGGGTCCCAGAGGTATAAATGCCATTAAATGGGGGTCCGTAGCCTAATGCATGTCAAACTGGGGGTCCTTGAAATTAAAATGGTTGAGAATCACCGCTAGAGAGCCGTAAAAACCTTCTCTTATTGGGGTCCCTGGCTTATCTTTTCAAATGGGGGTCCGCAGGGTAATAAGTGTCAATTAGGGGGTCCTTGACATGAAAAAGTTTGAGAACCACTGCTCTATAGGACAGTTATAATAATTGTTCATTTTTTATTTCAAGGACACCTGATTTGATATGCAAATCTTTGAATATAAATGATATGCTTTCTACAAAATGTCTTCTAAATCCTAACAGTTTTTTTTAAAAGAAAATTTATGTTGCTATATATATCAGTGGTTCTCAAACTTTTTCATGACCACCCAAAATGCTATGCGTTTGTCTGCGGACCCCCATCTCAAAATATTTTGTTCCAGGGACCCCAAGAAGCAAAGATTTGAGTTACAATGTATATACATATATTCAAAGATTTAAAAACATTTTCACAATTTGTTCTAGAAAATAGCCCAAAGAAATCTAAAAATGACCCTGGGGTCCATGTTGAGAAGCAGGAGCTCTAGGCTCCCAAACAAAGGACAGTCTACCCACTGTTTTGGGGTGAATGGCATTAAACAACCCCCCCCCCCCCCCCCCTCCCCCGGTCCCTGTTGTAACCTGCAGATCAAAAAGAGACCCTTCCCACCCCCAACAAGCACTGCCTGCAGAGACTGAAGAACGTTCAGAGGAAACAGCTTAAAGATCTGCAATTTCTGGCAAAAGAGAGCAGACCAAGTACGGTTGCAAAACTCATGTCTGTTTCCCTGTGGTTGACTGGAGGAGGGTGAATGTCATTGTGGGGGAAAAGCTTTTGCGGGAAAATAGCCGATCGACAAGCTCGCGACGCTGTCGCAATTCCCTGCATGGCGCTGGGGGGTGGTTAAGTGGTTCAATAAACAGGCTCCGTGGCCCACGTTCACACCAGGAGTCACAGGGGGGCCTCCAGTGTTTCCTAAACGACGGGTTGGGACCCATTTTTTGGTCATGCAAACGTGGGACGTTTTTCTAAAGAATGTCGGAAATTGTCAAAAATAAATAAATATATAAATCCAAACATTTCAATAAATGTAAAACAACATTTTTAAAGTTGTGAAAATAGTAGATGTACAAGCTCACAATGTTGCTACAGTATGCGACGTGATACGAACTTGTCGAATGGCTATTTTGACTATTTCCGAAATAGGACTTAGAGGAGTAGAAGTTCACCCCAAAAATGACTTATTTTCCATTAATTACACACCCCATGAAGCCTTGAATTCATGGAGATTTTTTTGTTTTTTGGCGCATTCCTGAGCCAATAATTTGATGACCGGCGGTCTCTCGGGTAGGAGACTCACACTCTTTGAGTCTCCTACCGGAGACATTAGCATCTTTCTGTGTAATTGATAGAAGATCATAATGTGATCATAATGTATTTTTGTGAAGTTTTGGGTCCCAGCCAGGGAGACACAAAACTTCTCTTCTTCTGGGCTCTGGAGCTACAGTGGTTAGCACTTGAGAATGGCAGTAATACCATCTGAGTGCCTCTGTGGTGCCACTGTGGTACCACCACTACTTGGTGGTGCCGCATTTGACACCTTTTTTTAAGGTGTAGTGTGGCTGAACGGCCACCATGTGGCACATGTGAGTCCATTAACTCTACAGTACAGTATTAGCAACAGGGGAAGGGTGAATGCATTTAAAGTTAATGTTATTTTTATTTTTTGTAAACATAGAAAATAAGGGAATGAGTCCTTAGGATGAATTGAAAGTAGCAATTATTTCTTTAAACACAACTGTGTTTCAGACATTTTACTTAAGTAAAAGTAGCAATACCACAATATAAAAATACTCTATTTTATATTTACTTATTTTTAAATATACTTACCAAAAGCTAATGTTCTACAATGTTTGAAAGTAGCCGATCTAGCTTGTAGATCGGCTATTTTCAAATGGCTGTGGTATAACATAGGGCTAAAGTGGTTAATATGTATGTTTTATTATATAACAATTTATATCTGCAGAGTAACTAAAGTTTTCAAATAATTGTAGTAGTGGAGTAAAAGTACACTATTTGCCTTTGCAGGCGTTGTGGAGTAGAAGTGAAAGTACACTAATACTCCAGTACAGTAAAAAGAAAACACTTCATCATTTTCCCCAAGGTTCTATGGAACCCAAATAAAATACTCTATTACAACTAAAAGGCCTGTGTTCAAAATGTTACTTAGCCTAAGTAGCCTAACTAGTAACTAAAGTTTTCAAATAATTGCAGTGGAGTAAAAGTACAATATTTGCCTCTGCAGATGTAGTGGAGTAGAAGTAAAAGTACAGTAATACTCCAGTGAAGTAAAAAACACCTCAACATTATTCAATAATTTGTAGGCGCCCCAACCTGGAATCAAACCCTGCTCTGCAAATTGTAAGGCCATCCTCTACTCCACTACACTACTGGTACAGTGATAAGTCTGTGGGGTCAGGACGTGTCTCGTTCTCTATGTTCTGTGCACTACTCCTTGGAAAGTCAGAGATAAAAAGCATGCAGCTCCCAAAGCTGCTACTGTCTGAGAGCAGTAACTAGTAACTATAGTAGTCAACTAAAAGCATAATATAAACTACTGTCCGGCACAATTATATTGTTTTAGAATGTGAAACAGAGTTAAATGAACACAGGAGAGTATATTGTACTAACTAACTAAGGACCCCAATTTAAACAAGCCATATGGCTTTCTTATTCCTATTTAGCAGCCAGCTTCCTATTTAGTCGACCTTGGATTTGAACTGTACTTTCATGTGCTCTTTGTCTGCAAACTTCTAAATAAAGTATTCAATCAATCAAAAAACTTTTCATGGTTGGAAAAACAGAGAGAGAATGAGAGTTTTCATCTGAAGAATTGCTGGGATCCACAGAAAATCTTTGCTATCAGTCTGTCTGTCAGCGACATGCAAATTAACTGGTTTAGCACCTTGGTCTCTAGCCACACTTCATTGTCATCACAATAGACTTAGAGCCCAGGAGTTTGCCCTCCCCCCACACACACACACACACAAGCACACTTTTTCAATTGCAGTTTGTTTTCATTTGATTTTAAGTGGATTTGCTAGTTTCGTTTTTAGCTTGTGAAAAGGCTTAGTTTTAGTTGAGTTTTTAAATTAGTTTCAGTGTTAATTTTAGTTGTATTATTGTAAGGGTAGTCAGGGGCAATATTCAACAAGCTCAGAATAGTGAAAATGGCAGATCTACAAGCTCACAACACGTTGCATTGCTACAACTGCTGTTGTCATCGGCTGTGTGGAGACAGAAATTAAAACTGATTCAGATAGTACTGAAGACAGAGAGAAAAACTCTAAAAATGTAATGAAAACAAAGTGCAATTGAAAACATGTAGTCAAACAAAAATACAAATGTGTGCGTGTGTGAGGATAAAATCTCTGTTGATTTATCTCTGAGAGGGTAGCCTAAAAATGTATGTATCCACTAGTGAAGTTACTCTGGTTTGGTAACAAAATGTAAAGTGCGTTATAAATAAAATCCATTATTATTATTATTATTACTCTCAGACAGTAGCAGCTTTGGGAGCTGCCAGCTTTTTATCTGACTTTCCAAGGAGTAGTGCACAGAACATAGAGAACGAGACACGTCCTGACCCCACAGACTTATCACTGTACCAGTAGTGTAGTGGAGTAGAGAGTGGTCTTACAAGTTACAGAGCAGGGTTTGATTCCAGGTTAAGGCGCCTAGAACTTACATGTGCATAATGTTGAGGTGTTTTTTTTACTTTACTGGAGTATTACTGTACTTTTACTTCTACTCCACTACAACTGCAGAGGCAAATATTGTACTTTCACTCCACTACAATTATTTGAAAGCTTTAGTTACTTTGCAGATATAAATTGTTATATTATAAAACATACATATTAACCACTTTAGCCCTATTTTATACCACAGCCATTTGAAAATAGCCGATCTACAAGCTAGATCGGCTACTTTCAAACATTGTAGAACATTAGCTTTTGGTAAGTATATTTAAAAATAAGTAAATATAAAATAGAGTATTTTTATATTGTGGTATTGCTACTTTTACTTAAGTAAAATGTCTGTGCACTTCTTCCACCATGAAACACAGTTGTGTTTAAAGAAATAATTGCTACTTTCAAAGCCCACTGAGTGCAATTTACCAAAATACTTCTTTATAATATAACCCATACAATTATTTGTTTCACTTCTCAACAAGTTCAGCTTCAATTGCAGCCTCTGTTGACTGGAAGCAGCCCTGTCTCAAATAGACACAACATGCCTGTGTCTGGGCATTAGTTGCTCTCTACCGCCATCTAGTGGCACCACAGAGAAAAAAGCGGTACCGCAAAAGTAGGTGGTACCAGAGAGGCACCAGAGGGGTGCCACCCCTGACATTCTGAAGGTACAACCACTGTAAAAGGTTTGGGAGCCACTGAGCCTCCTCCTTATATCTGTTCATCCCCCCTTTTTCTTCAGCTTCTCAAACACCTTACAAAGGGTTGCTGGCCCTAATCCTCTGTCCTGAGTCCCTGAGTGGACGAGATGCTCCAACAGAACCCATCATGTGGGATGGAAGAGCTTCTGGATGCTCGCGCTCTTTATTTTGAACACTTAACCCTTAAACCATTATTTTATACTTTGGCTATTCCAAAATAGCCGATATACAAGTTCATAGCGCGGCACCGCGCTATGAGCTTGCAAATCTGTGAATATAGAAGCAAATCTGTGAATATATATATTTTTAAAGCAAACATTTTTAACTCAAATCTTTGCTTCTGGTGGGAGTCCCTGGAACAAAACATTTTCAGATGGGGGGTCGGTGTAGCCTGGTAAACCCTCCCTCCGGAAATCTCATTTCCATTTGATTTCAGGAAGGAGTCTGGCCTGAACCGCCTTTCTGCAATATTCGCTGTGGGCTGGTGTTGGGCGGGAGTAATACCGTTGACTGACAACCCCTTCAACCAATGATCGTTTTTCCCCTTCAGCCAATCAGCAGTTCATTTTGACGAGCTCCAGACTATGTGACGCACCGGGACTTTTGGGACGGCCATGCCGAAAATAGGTTGCCTTATTGGGATACATGCGTGTCACTCCCCGCCCCTGCCGGTTCTCCAAATTTATATTTTTAAATAGGCTCTGTCATGATTAATTGACCACATATATGAAGTTAAACAACTAAATTCTATCCAAACGATAATTTAATAGTAAATTCCGTGCCTCAAAAAAGAAGTTTGAGACCGTTTTAAGAACGAAACTAAGAAGTGACGGCACTCGGACAACAACAATGGCTGCCGTTCGTTTTTTTCCGGCGGCTCTCAGGCTGCACTCGGCTTCATTCGGGCTCACTCGAACTCGCCACCTGATTGGCCAACGTAAGCTGTCAATCACAGAACAATGAGCGACGACGCTGATAGGCTCGTCGGTTCGGCGAACAGAGCGATTATTGGAGAAAGGCGGTTCAGGCCAGACTCCTTCCTGAAATCAAATGGAAATGAGATTTCCGGATGGAGGGTTTACCAGGCTAGGGTCGGTGGCCAAATACATATACTTTTGGAGGTCGTTGACATGAAAAAGTTTGAGAACCACTGATGTTATAGCAATATAGGTTTTTCAGAAAACTGTTAGGATTTAGAAGACATTTTGTAGAATCGGAACCTGAGGCCTTAATGAGGCCTTAAACGCATGCGTTCACTCGTGCACACGCACGCACGCACGCACTGACACACACACACACACACACACACACACACACACACACACACACACACACACACACACACACACACACACACACACACACACACACACACACACACACACACACACACAGTATATAAGGGTGAAAAGACGTGAGTGCTTCAGCCTAACGTGTGGAAGCTGCGGCCATGATTAGGTGCAAATGAGCTCAGTCCGCGTATGAGTAGCAGGGCGAGGGTTAAGTAAGGGACCTGATGGTAGGTGTTGAGGCTCCACCTCAGCATAATCCATCTCCCAGGGGTCTAACGCATTCTAACGCATTGAACAAGGAGACAGACACCCTGGTTCTCGGCCGACACTGACAATAAGCCACTCGGACCGACTGAAACAATGTTCTGCGGCTTTGTATTAAGGCTAAACTTTACTTTGGGACTGATTCAGAAGAATGTCATTTAGTTCAAACTCCTCTGTGGTTCTTTGCGGTATTCCGATATTCTGCCAAACATCGTTTGGAATTATACTCTAACGGCACGGTCACAGCAAACTTTGATTCTGCCTATGCGGTGGATTCTGCCAATGCTTTTCAATGGGAACGGAGCAGCTTTGTTGCCATTTTGCGGCAACAAAAAAGAACTCTCCGTTCCCATTGAAAAGCATTGTCAGAATCTGCCGCATAGGCAGAATCAAAGTTCGGTGTGACCGTATACCCTAAAAGACTAAAATACTTCTTTTTTTGTGTCTTATGCCATGCAATAAAAGTGTAGAGTTATCCGTTTGCAACTCTGAGAGTGTAAATGAACTCTCAGAGTTAAATTAACACTCGGGACTTTACAGTGCCCCCACCCACCCACACACCCACACACACACACACACACACACACACACACACACACACACACACACACCGCACACTGTGGTTAATGTGGAACTGAAGACAATATGAGAGCAGACGTGTTGTGTGTGTGTGTGTGTGTGTGTGTGTGTGTGTGTGTGTGTGTGTGTGTGTGTGTGTGTGTGTGTGTGTGTGTGTGTGTGTGTGTGTGTGTGTGTGTGTGTGTGTGTGGCGGCTCCCTAGTGAAGAGGGATATTAAGTTTTATTAAAGTCCTATATCACTAATCCCTCTAGTACTGGCCTGATCTCAGAGGCTTACATCAGCTCTAAAAATAACAGTCATAGCGGTGCTTTGGCCTTCAGCACGTTGGAGGCTGATAATACAGTCGTAGTGCTGCTTCGGAGGCTGATAATAAAGCCAAGCAGATACCCTGTCCTGACGGCTCTCTGGATAATGTTTACGGTGGATCACACTGCCGCCGCAGTGGTGGAAGAAGTACCCCGAC
>NC_139940.1:47665038-47800038 GCF_963454915.1 Gymnoscopelus microlampas | reverse complement strand
TCTGCCCGTCTGTCTGTCTGTCTGTCTGTCTGTCTGTCTGTCTGTCTGTCTGTCTGTCTGTCTGTCTGTCTGTCTGTCTGAAATAGCCACATACAGAATGTGTGTGTATACTGTATGGACAGACAGACAGACAGACAGACATACATTGTACACAGGTACATGTAGGATAATATGCTTTTTAAAATGCAAATATAAAGCTTTAGAATGAGTGAGTGAGTGAGTGAGTGAGTGAGTGAGTGAGTGAGTGAGTGAGTGAGTGAGTGAGTGAGTGAGTGAGTGAGTGAATGAGTGAGTGAATGAATGAATGAATGAGTGAAAGAATGAGTGAGTGAGTGAGTGAGTGAGTGAGTGAGTGAGTGAGTGAGTGAGTGAGTGAGTGAGTGAGTGAGTGAGTGAGTGAGTGAGTGAATGAGTGAGTGAAAGAATGAGTGAGTGAGTGAGTGAGTGAGTGAATGAGTGAGTGAATGAATGAGTGAATGGCACTAGGGAACACCATCCTCCTCCCCTCTGCATGCAGCTCAGAGCCACAGCTGTGGGGCTATAGGATGTCCACTTGTCTAATTCTATAGACCTTTGTCCTCGCGCGCTGCCTGCCAAGTCCCGGGTGTTTAGTTTAACTCAGACAGTGTACCGAAAAAAAAAAAAACGTGGTCGCATTTGTGCACTCTCTGAGTTACAAGCGGACGAATTGACACCGAGGATTTTCAGGGTGTGTGTAAGCGGAGCGGGATAAAAATACCTGGGTCTGGAGGTGAACATGTGGACAGCTCTGCTGGTTTTAGATGCACAGGAGGAGCCAGGAGGGCCCGTTACAATTGGAACCAGATGGTTTTCTAATAGATACCACGCTGCACAAATCCATGGTGTTCGTTTAACTCCGAGGGACTGTGTGCACGCGGAAAGCGGTTTTATATTCGTGTTTTAATTTGAGCTGCCTCTGCTAGCGCTGTTTCTGCCATGCGTTTCCACACCGTGAAGACGGTTTGAGCACACACACACAGCACATGAGAGTGCAAAAATTGGAATTGTGGGTAAATTTGTATGCAGATTGTTGCCGTGTATCTACAGCAAATGTATGTGCATGCTTCTGCGCGTTCGTGTGTGTGTGTGTGTGTGTGTGTGTGTGTGTGTGTGTGTGTGTGTGTGAAGTACACAGTTTGTGCGTGCATTTGCATTCATGTAATCTAAGGTCTTGAACTTGCACGTTTATTTAAGAATGTATGACCGGGCCGTTCCAGCATAATAACATGAAAACAACGACATGACCCATGTCATGGGTGCACTTGAAAAGCATAGATGTAATTAATCCAGCATGGTGATTTATGCATTCTTAATAATCAAATGCAATAATAATAATCTGAGTAAGTATTTGGCTAACAAAACAAAGCTACATGAAAATTGGACGTCTTAAGGAAAACAAAACTTCAATTCCGACTTTTATGAAATTGTAATTGTGTGATTTGGTTTGTGGTTGATCGTCATACAGTGAACACTGGCTAAAGATCATAGGTGTCCTCTTTTAACTGAGGACAATGGTGGAAGAAGCACTCACATTTTTTTTTACTTGAGTAAAAGTATCAATACCACCATACTAGAAATACCCTGTTACAAGTAAAAGTCCGGCACTTGAGTAAATGTAAAAAAGTATTGGTGTGAAAATATACTTAAGTACTGAAAGTAAAAGTACTCATCATGCACAATATCCCATGTCACAAGTTTCCAAATGTATAAAAAGCCTTTGAAAATAGCCGATCTACACACTCACGAGACGTCGCAAAGCGACACATTGTGAGCTTGTAGATCGGGCCCCTTCCACCGCGTTTCGCCATCAGCTGTGATGTGGACCCGTGGGCAGTGATGTAAAGTAACTAAGTACATGTACTCGAGCACTGTACTTAAGTATAATGTTGAGGGATTTCTACTTTACTGAAGTATTTCCAATTTTCGGTACTTTTACCTCTACTCCACTACATCTCAGAGGCACATATTGTACGTTTTACTCCACTACAATTATTTGAACACTTTAGCTACTACTGTAGTTACTTTGTAGATTTTGATTATTATTACAAAACACATTAACCACTTCAGCCCTATATATTTTGGCCATTTGAAAATAGCAGATCTACAAGCTCACAATGTGTCGCATCGCGACACATTGTGAGCTTGTAGATCTGCTATTTTCAAATGATGTTTTAATACATTTTGAGCTTCTGAAATGGGACATTCTGCACAATGAGTACTTTTACTTTTAACTACATTTTGATACCAATACTTTTGTACTTTTACTCAAATACATTTTGAATTCCGGACTTTTACTTGTAATGGAGTATTACTACATTGCAGTATTGATACTTTTACTTAAGTAAAATATGTGTGTGGGGGGGAGGAAACATTTCTCCCTCTCCTTCTCTTCCTGAGATGTTTGCCGCCTCGGGTTTCTGCTCCTCGCGGCTCAGCGTTGTTTAGGTTGGACCCCCGGCGTGACTCTATAAGTCTGTGATCCCACCCTGGGCCTGTTTGAGCCGGGCTTTAGGAGATGAGAGACGGGACGCCATTCCATCCCTCCTCCGCCTCCCCCCAGGGCTTCTCCCCCATTACACGCATGTCTTTCATTATTCACCCGGCTCGCCTGGCGCTCCCTGGACACCCGGAACATGACTTGATGTTTGATTTTGATTTTTTGGCAGTGGTGGAAAAAGTGCTTTACTTGAGTAAAAGTATCAATACTGCAATGTAGAAATACTCTGATAAGTCAGGAATTCAAAATTGACTTTTGTACTAAAAGTACAAAAGTATTGGTATCAAAATGTACTTAAAGTACCAAAAGTAGAAAGTAATCGTTATGCAGAAATGTCCCATTTCACAAGTTTTCAAATACTTCAAAGTAAAATGTATAAAAATCATTTGAAAATAGCAGATCTACAAGCTCACAATGCATCGCATCGCGACGCATTGTGAGCTTGCAGATCGGCTATTTTCAAAAGGCAGAAATGTATATATGCCTGAAGTGGTTAATGTATGTTTTGTAATATCAATCAAAATCTACAAAGTAACTAGTAACTAAAGCTTTCGAATAATTATAGTGGAGTAAAAGTACAACTTTTTGTCTCTGAGATGTAGTGGAGTAGAAGTAAAAGAATAGAAAAATGGAAATACTCCGGGAAAGTAAAAGTACCTCAAATTTGTACTTAAGTACAGTACTTGAGTACATGTACTTAGTCACTTTACACCACCGATTCTTTAGGGAATGTTGTGGAGCATGAAAGCTGCAGCGTGACCCTGAGGGTCGGCTCGGTATGTGGTACTACTGTAACAACTGACAAGGACTTAATCCTAAATCACACACCGAGCGGCCAGCAGCCATAAACGCTGACTGAGGACTTATTAGCAGAACGAGGACGACGTTTAACCCTTTTAGACCGGGAAAGAATCTGTGTCATTTTTTGGATTTTTTTGGCTATTCAAAAATAGGAGATATACAAGTTCATAGCTTGTAGATCCGCAATTTTTTGAGAAATTGTTAAAGTTTGCGCAAATCTTTTGAATTTATATAATTTTTTGAAACGAACATTTTTAACTCAAATCTTTGCTTCTGGGGATTCTACAAATGTCTTCTAAATCCTACAGTTTAAAAAAAAAATGTATACATTTCTTTTTCTATATCAGTGGTTCTCAAACATTTGTCAAGGACTACCAAAATGATATGTATTTGGCCGTGGACCCCCATCTCAAAACATGTTGTAATAGGGAGCCCCAGAAACAAAGATTTGAGGTAAAAATGTTCTCTTAAAAAAAAAAATCTAATATTTGCACAAATGTTCAAAAATAGCCCAAATAAATCTAATAAAGACAGAGACGTGTTCCCGGTTTGAAAGGTTTAACATGGCGTGACGTTAATGAACGTGTACAGAAGACACATTCTGAAGTCAAGACTCTGGAGGTGAGTTTTATTCCCCCCGGAGCTTCGCTGGTCAAAAGGTGGTCCACAGATGACCCGCGTCTCGAGTCTTTGAAAGGCCGTGTCGGCCAGGGATTAGTAGACCTTTTTTTGGGGGGGGGCTAGAAGAAGAATGACAACAGACCTGTCCAGCTGTGATCCTGTCTCCAGCAGGCCTATTAAAGCTGCACTCCGGAACTTATTTGAATGAATTAAAAGATGATTTGAACCAATCTTGAATGGCAGAGTAGGTTAAAGGAGGAGTTCACCCAAAAAATGACTTATTTTCTATCAATTGCACACCCTATGAAGCCTTGAATCCATGGATTCTTTTTTTGTTTTTGTCGCATTCCTAAGCTAATAATTTGATTCCCGTCTCCTACCGGCTAATGTATCCGGTAGGAGACACAAAGTCGATTATTTGTGTCTCCTACCGGAAATACACACGGTCATCAAATTAGTGTCTTAGGAATGCCACAAAAACATAATAAATCCATAAAATCAAGGCTTCATGGGGTGTGTAATTGATAGGAAAAAAAGTCATTTTTTGGGTGAACTCCTCCTTTAATACAATATAACTAGTAGGCTACATCTGTATGGTAGAGTATGTTAATACAATATAACTAGTACATGTAGTACATGGTACGTGTCGGTTAGGACACCAACTGGTTGACAAGTAACCCTGCCTGAAGCTCATACGCCCAGGAGGCAAATAAAGCAGGGTTTGCCTCTTGGATGATGAGTCTCTCTCACGCAGGAGACCCGGGGTATAGGTAGGATATAAAAGCTATACGGACTGCAGCTTTAAGTTATTTTTTTCCCCCTGCAGTCTTATAGTGCAGATCTGGCAGGACGTGTGGAAAAGACAGAGCATGTTGTTGTCGGGAACACGCCGGTTACCTCCTGCAGGTGATCTTTTCTGTCTTAACCCGTTCAAACCGGGAAAGCATCCGTGTGTCATTTTAGACTTGAACCACTTTAACCATTATTGTATACTTTGGCTATTCAAAAATAGCAGATATTTTTCGTGCCACGCTACGAGCTCGTAGATCTGCTCTTTTCGAAAAATCGTGAAAATTTGTCCAAATCTTTGAATATGTATATTTGCTTTTTAACTCCATTTGTAACTCAAATCTTTGCTTCTGGGGGTCCCTGGAACAACCTTTTTTGAGATGGGGGTCCGCGGCCAAATGGGGGTCCTTGACATGAAATAGTTTGAGAACCACTGATATAGCAGCATAAGCTTTTCAGAAAACTGTTTAGAAGACATTTGTGGATTCGGAACCTCAGGTCTTTAATGGGTTAAGTCATCGCGTTGACATGCTGCTGAGATCCCACCGGCTTGACACACGGACGCTGTGCGCACACACGCACAGACACAGGCACGCTATACACACGCACAAACGTACGCGCACACGCACACGCACACACACACACACACACACACACACACACACACACACACACACACACACACACACACACACACACAAACACGGGTCAAGTAGGTATACGGTATACGAGGCTAACCCCCCCCCCCCCACCCGGTTGCACTCAAAAACCCCCACTTAATACCCCTGGTTTCCAGTGACTGAGTGCGTGGGCTGCCAGGCCCCACATTTATCTCCTCTTGTTTACAGACAGCAGCAGACAAAGGGAATAATCACAGCAAATTTACTGCGCTGCGCGTTCCATTTTAAGATGCGACTGGAGTTTTCCAGTTGTCAACCTGGAGGTTCAGAAACCAGCAATTTAGAGGGAAAAGCGGCACGCGTGGTTTCAAAAGAGGAGCTCCGAGTCAACACAGCGGTGGCGGTGAATCATCATCATCATCACCGCTCGGGCCCTGAGCGGCCCTGAGCAACAAAGAACCATGTGAAAGAGAAGAGGATGGAAGATCTACTTAAGCGCGTGTCACCTCTCATTGTAGCTGTCACTCCTCAAGCTGCAGAGTAAAAAAACCTCGGGGTTAACTCATTAAGACCTGAGGCCGATTCTACAAAATGTCTTCTAAATCCTTTTGAAAAAACGTATGTTACTACTGTATGTCAGTGGTTCTCAAACTTTTTCATGTCAAGGACCCCAACATTTATATGTATTTGACCTCAAAATATGTTGTTCTACAGCAAATATTTGAGTTACACATGTTAAAAATATATATTCAAAGATTTGTACACATTTTCACGATTTCTCAAAAATAGCAGATCTACAAGATCATAGCGCGGCACTCGGTGCCGCGCTATGATCTTTTATATCTGCTATTTTTGAATAGCCAAAGTATAAAATAATGCTGTTTAGGTCAAATCTAAAAATGACACAGATGCTTCTCCAGGTCTTAATTCCAGGTCTTAATTCAACTGACTGTACAGATGTAAACAAATGGACCTGTAAGGGTCCATTTGGTCACATCTGTACAGTCTCACCAGTTACAAATGGATACATTAACACTGAGGATTTACCGTGTGCTGTCATACGTACTTCCTGGTTTTGTGTCTGGTGGCCCTGACATTGTCCTTTGTTGTATTTTACGGCAAAACGGCAATCTTGACTTCAGAAAACATGAGTCAGATTGATTTAATGGTGGCCACAGAACGTAATGGGCATGCCAGGCCGTTGCTTGCCCTCGAAATGCATCATGGGAAATGTAGGATCTCAGAAAATGGCCGAAACGGACGATATGCTGATTATTCTCTATCGATATGAACTGAAAATCATATCAACAAGGGTCAAGGTTGCTTCATTGCTACATCTTGTGTATGGGTACATAAAGTCAAAGTGTATGGTATCTTTAAAGGGGGAAACCCCCCCAAAAAAAACATCTGTTGAATATGTTTGCGGGAAAGGATTTCGATGGTAAGAGCAAGCCACTGATATGAAACAGTACAAGGTCAAATCCATAGTGCTCACAAAATGTTTCTTTTAAGATCGTAGAGGAGGACAAAAGGGAATACGAGGAATTTGACTCAGTAGGAAATATAAACAGCTTTCCAAGCAGACAGACGACCCGGGGTTCCAGTCATCTCCCCTGCTGAGCTGTCCTTGAATGAATGCTGATCCACTAACAACCTCCAAGCTCCCGTCCTGTGGCTTGGAAATGCACAGGGACGCCGTTATACTGCGGTGGTTCTCAACCTGTGGGTCGGGACGCCCGGGGGGGTCCCCACATGATTTTGGAGGGGTCCCCAGATGACAGTAAAGTGACAATCTAAGGACTTTTAACTTTTAAGACTTTTTTAATACCTAAAGAAAGACAGCAAAGAAAAAGACCATTATTGCATCAAAGGTTATCAACAAACCAACTGGTCAGACATTGTCCAAATTGTCAAATAATATAAGAAGAGGCAAACAATTTATTTGACAATAGCCAATCTACAAGCTCACAACGCCTCGCAACGTGAGGCGTTGTGAGCTTGTAGATCGGCTATTTTAAAAAATTGTATCTGTGGGACCGAGTCAAACTAAATGTAACGCCTCAACTTCTACAATCCAAGTGCTTATCAGGGTGGGGGGTCCCCGGTTCAAATATGATTATTTTTGGGGGGTTGCGGCCTGAAAACTTTAGGCAGTATCGGCAGATTTACAGATACTGGTATCGGTATCGGAAACAACTCTACCCCAAAACTTTACAATAACAAAGCCTGCAGCATCCTCTTGTATATACAAGGAAGGTTTACTCACACTTATAACTGAACGGTTTATAAACACGTCTAGGACCCTAGTATACAGTATGGCTGGAGCATGTATCATGTAAGAAACGATGGAGGGCTTCTCATTTCATAAGCAAAGCTTAATCCCGTACGTAACTTCATCAGTCAGCCACCAGTATACAGCAGAGCTCTGGATGCCTCAGAGACGGCAGGAATTTGCAGGACTCTGTATTTATTTTTGGGTATTTTCCTTTTTCCCACTCTGGCAGCATGGTGACTAAACGTTATGTTCTTGCTGTCCAATGCGACCAGCAGCAGTGTGCTGGTTTAAAACCCACACCACCACAACACCTGACGGCAGGCCAAGACCAAGACCAGAGACTGTATATCCCATCGCCTGGGAGGGGACGATTATTACTCTGCGATTGGCTATGGCTGGTTGTTAAGGCCAACCGGCCGACCAATGGCGTAACGTCAATACTGAGCGAGTGACTCAGTCAGTCAGTCAGTCAGTCAGACAGACAGACAGACAGACAGACAGTCAGTCAGTCAGTCAGTCAGACAGACAGACAGACAGTCAGTCACAGGCATTTGCATTCATAGGCCTGGCTCCGCTGTTGCGGTCCAGCCAAAAAATGCACTTCTTCAAAAAGAAAAAGTCGTAACAAACAACAAAGACGTGGCGTGTTTGTTTGTAGGAAGAGGACAAGAACACCACTGCTCCTCCTTTCTCTCTCTCTCTCTCTCTCTCTGTGCCTCTGACTCTTCTCTTACCCTATTCTTACACCCTTTTCATGTGTTCATATGTCTTTTAAGCAGCGGTCCCTCTCACCCGTCTTCCTTCCTATCTCTGTTTCTTTATTTCTTCTCTGTCTCTTCCTCTACCCCAGTGGCTCCCAAACTTTTTAGCTCAAGACCCAAAAGAGATGTTTGCCCAGGACCCCAAAATAGCTATATTCATTATTTTTATTCATAGAAAATTTGTATTTCATTTTTTTTATTTGTGAAATAAAATAAAATAAATTGAAAAAATAAATTGATAAAAAGTTATTGTTGTTTAAACTTTTTAAAATCTTATAATATTTGTTTTACTTTTGTAGGAAACAAAACAAAGGGGATATTTACTCGCGCCATGGGTCCCGAACCACTGTTTGGGAAACAGAGTTCTACCCTCTCTCTCTCTCTCTCTCTCTCCGCCCCGCCCCCACGCCGTCTCGCTGTCTCGTGCCCCACTTCCCATGCCATCCCAGCAGTGTCGGCGTGGCAGCGGCGGATGCAGAATGCCACAGAACGAGCGGAGCAATCACAAACCTTGGTGTAATTGCGTTTGCGGACGGGTTTGAAGCAAAGCAGCGCAGTGCTTTAATCAGAGAGCTCGTCACCACATCTAGTGGCTTACTTGTTTCTTTTGTTGTGAGGAGGAGGAGCCTCCTCCACTGCAAACAATAACAGTCCGACGATATGGCTTTGAGGCGCGCGCACACGCACACACACACACACACACACACACACACACACACACACACACACACACACACACACACACACACACACACACACACACAGAGAGAGAGAGGGGGGTCGGGGTTTAAGTAAAGTTTGGTGTATTTAAAAAAAATCCGGTCGACTGTGCAGGTCGAACAAACAGAGACCAACTGACACGGTTATTGTTTATTTACAGGGGGGGAGGGGGGGTAAAAAGGTTATTGTTTATTTACAGGGGGGGTATAAAGGTTATTGTTTATTTACAGGGGGGTATAAAATTTGGAATAACATTCTTGTCAGATGATCTCCTACAGGGTTCATAAATGACTAACGGTGACAGATAAGAATAATCAAAGGAGACAGCCATAGCACCATTATACTATAGAAGTATTTTTTTTTTTACCATTGAGCTAATAGAGCCTGCCTGCTTGATCAGGGGATAAATTGAATCTTTTTTATTTTCTTTTTTTTTAAGATTTGTTTTTGGCATTTTCTTTTGTGAAGCTGGACAGGAAAGAGGGAGAGAGAAACGCGGAGAGACACCCGGCAAAGGTCGTCGGGAATGGGACTCGAACCCACGACGCGCCGTCGTCAGGCTATCAGAGCCTAGGTGCCCGGACCGAATATTGACCTTCAGGTAAAAATGTGTGTCGAACCAGACATGCCAGACTACTTTACAATGAGGTACTTTCTTTCTCAACAATCATTTTCAGTTACAAAATGTTGTAACTGGAAATTGTTCTGTTAAAACATTTTAATTTTTTCTTTTTACAGCTGTACTGCATCACTCTGGTGTACTCTGGCCTTACAATAACAAGATGACTTGCATAAAACAATCCACGCCAATGCCGTTTCAACTTTTAAATGAGCCTATAAATGTATACAGCATCTTATCTGATATGCACCACTCCATAGGTCACTGATCAAACACATTGCATTAGGTTATAAATATGGACTCAAGGTTGACTGTTTCACTGTTGCATTAGGTTATAAATAATATGGACTCAAGGTTGACTGTTTCATATTAATTACTATTAATTGGAGTCTAGTTAAATATTTTTTTCTAAAAACCATTAACATGCTGTACGGCAGCCTTTTAGAATGTACATTCTTGGTGGGGGTCATTTTGTTTTTCTTTGAGGACCTGGCGGGCCCGGATTAAGATGGTGAAAGGGCCTGGTCCGGCCCCCGGGCCGTATGTTGCCCATGTGTGTACTATTGGGTGCTCGTCGTAATCTCTGAGAAAAAAATACGTTTTGCTTGCCATTGTTTTGCTCAACGTGAGCCGGAGACAAACAGACAGCAGACAGACAGACAGGGACGCCAAACTGAACAACATAAATGTAAAAACCATCAGTCGTTAGGACTTTATTATTTGTACTAAAAAGGTTAATAGTCACAGAACGGTTTGGGTGTAATGGGGCCACACTCTGTGCAGAACACCCAGAGATAAAAATAATCTCCCAGAAAGCAAAAAAAAAAACAAGGTCCAGACGACTTCTCTCCCTGATTGCAACGAATCACTGTGTCAGGACTGGATCGGTAAAGAGCAGTTTAATAAACCATTAACATGTTGGGTGAGCACTTTCCTTCCTCCTCCCCCCCCCCAGCCTGTGTCCGACCATATGTTTGTGTGTGCTAATGACTATGATTAGGGAAGCCTGGATTAGGTCTAGTCAAATAGCCTGTGGTTTATGAACACACATGCACATAGCACTGTATATAACTCACACAGATAGAATATACACAGTCACAATATACTGTAGTACGTGCGTGTGCGCACACACACACACACACACACACACACACACACACACACACTTTGTATTACTATACTTGTGAGGACATCAACATTTTAGGAAGCCGATTTTATGATTGATTTATGATTTTTTGGGGGCATTTTTAACCGCAAGTCTAAAGCCGAAAAATAGCAGATCTACAAGCTCACAACGTGTCGCGCTGCGACACGTTGTGTGCTTGTAGATCGGCTATTTTGCGGTGTTTGACATCGCCGCACAACTAAGTATAAAATAGGGGAAAATCAAACCCCGACCCCCTACACCTAACCTCTAAAGGTCTAAATCCTAAACCTAACCCCAACCTGAATCCTTTTCGAATAGTAGTAAACATAGCTCTAAAAATCTTTTTTCAACCATAAAATAACAATTTCTCTTGTGAGGAGGACCAAGAAAATAGTCCTCACAACATCTTTTTCTCATATTCTACTATTCTTGTAGGGACGTTTGGTCCTCATAAGTATAGTAATACAAACACACACACACACACGCACGCACGCACGCACGCACGCACACACACACAGCACAGCACAGAAGGCCCCCTGGTTCTGAAAACGAGCATTGTGTTTGGGTGATTGGTGTTTTTATGCACTGTTACTGAAAACATAAGCAAGAGCTTTTGTTGACATTACAGCTCCCATTAAATCGTCCCTGAAATACACCCCTGGGTTTTTCCGAACTAAATACATCAAAATGACAGAGATTACGTATAAGGGCTTTACCTCAACTCATCAGCCTTGTTTATGGGGGGAAACTCTGAGGTAAACAAAAATGTATATAAACAGCCCTGGGCTCATGTTTAACACTTAAAGACTGATTTAGCACCTCGTTTTCTGCTCAGAGAGGACCCATGCACTTCGGGGGGGGGGGGGGGGGGGGGGGGGTCATACTTGGGGTCTGTCACGATCATGACATTGTTAGTTGACGATTAATTGCGATACAAATATGTGATTACCAATGTAATTGTTGTTGTTTTGACATTGAACATTGGAACAAACAAAAAAAAGGGTAGATATGATACAAGTATTAATATACAAAGAGAGGACTGACAATTACCCGTACCAACAAAGCCCACTGACCTGACCTGGTGAATTTTGACCCGGTGACCTTTGACCTGGTAATGTGACCATGGGAAGCTCCTTCAGAATAAGCTGGTATAAGACACACGAAAAAAAAAACACCCAAACAGCCAGAGATGATTGGCTTACAGGAAAGCACAGCGTTTTGTTTCTCACCACCGGTTGGCTTGTCGTGACCCCAAAAGGTCACAGGGTCATGATGAACCCATTTCTGTGACTTCACAGTAAAAAAACAAGGTAAAATGTGGTCGTATCCCTCCTGGTGAAAGGAGATTTGAACGATGGATCGAGAATGGATCTTCGGCGATGCTGCAATTGTGCAATTGTGTATAGCTGTCACTCTGAACGTGTTGCACTGCCCATTTACTCTGTACTAGAGGGTTGGGATCCGGATCCCGGAGGAATGGATGGAACCGGATCCAACATTGTTGAGGAACCGGAATCGCTTCCATCACATTTTGGAACTGTTTCTGGAACCGTTTTTTATATCACACTGTCAGAGCTGGCATGTGGACTTCATCACGTCTGCTATACTATTACAATACCAGTGGTTCTCAAACTTTTACAATTTAAGGACCGCCATAACTCTGAGAGCGTACAAATGGAACCAAATGGACCCGTAAGGGTCCATTTGGTTCCATTTGTACGCTCTCAGAGTTACAGAAATGATAGGGTC
Source organism: Gymnoscopelus microlampas (assembly GCF_963454915.1). Classification (NCBI taxonomy): domain Eukaryota; kingdom Metazoa; phylum Chordata; class Actinopteri; order Myctophiformes; family Myctophidae; genus Gymnoscopelus; species Gymnoscopelus microlampas. The sequence goes on along the minus strand of NC_139940.1, from coordinate 47,787,418 downwards.
CATTTGGGACCCTCGCGTCATTAAAAGGGAACCGTTTAGGAATCCCAACCCTACTCCGTACTCGGTTAAACCCTATTTACCCCAGGGTATATATCAGGGGTCTATACTTGGTCCCCTCCTTTTTCAACATAACAGGCTTACAGGTATAACAAAGGGGGCAAAATGATCTGTCTTTTTTTCACACCACTAAACCTCTCCACCAAATCTCTTTGCCGAAAACAGCCGATCTACAAGCTCACAAAGTCACAACGTCACTCATTGCGAACTTGTAGCTTGTAGCTCTACAGTAAGTGAGCTTGGTTAAGAGAGCCCATCAGGCACAGAGCCTGGTGAATGCCATGGTGTTTGTCTCTGGGGGGGGGAATCCTCACCCTTGGCCTTATCTTCTGGTTGGAGCAGGCAGTGATAGTACAACCTGGGGGGCTGCGGGGGGGTGGGGGGGGGGGGGGGGGGGTAAGCCCTCCAAGTCGGATCAAATTAGGCTCAAACGTGTGGATGAGCTACTGTATACCATAACAGCGGGACCGCATCAACTCACTCACCTACAGCAGATAAAGACATCTACACAGTGACTGACTGGCGCGGGGGGGCGGGGGGGGCGGATGGGGGTGGGGGTGGGGGGCGACAGGTGGCCGTCAACTTAAGAGAAAAGGTGGGTGATCGTCATCCACTTAAGAGACGGGCAGCCAATCTGTCCACCACCACTACACCCAGCCACCCCATGACACTCAGCTGCACTGAGCTACTGTATACGCAAAGCCAAGCAGCAGCAATGGAACCCGGACATGATGACAATGTGTGGAGGGATGTCATCCTAAAACACATGCCTGCACGCGACACAGAAACACCACAGTCAAATCCTGAGTATTAGTTTATCCCATTCAATCTGGGAACGCATCAACAAATGTCTTCTAAATCCTAACAGGTTTCCGGAAAAAAAGTATGTTGCTATAATATCAGTGTTATAAATGATATGTATTTGGCCGCCGACCCCCCATCTCATAATATTTAGTTCCAGGGACCCCCAGAAGCAAAGATTTGAAATGTTCGCTTTAAAAAATATTGATTCAAAGATTTGCAGAAATGTTCACGATCTTTCAAAACAAATTGCAGATCTACAAGCTCATAGCGCGGCACTCGTTGCCGCGTTATGAGCTTGAAGATCTTCTATTTTTGAATAGCCCAAAGTATAAAATAACGGTTATATAGCTAAAGATCTAAAATGACAGTATGCGTTCTCGGATTGAATGAGCATTTACAAAATGTAAACAAATGGAGCCATTGGGCTCCTATTCTCCTAACCAAATTTAACCAAATTTGGGTTAAATCTTTAGCTGCTCAGAACTACAAATGGATAAATGAACCCAATGATTTCACTGTGAACGTTACAAAATGGACCCGTAAGGGTTTGAACTCGCTGCATAGCTCCATAAGGCATTTCAGGACAACTATACTATATGGCCTCAACAGACATAAACAGGGTGAATTTGGCTGAAGCGTATGGTTTCACCATGTCCTGAAAACTTGGCATGTTAAATAAGCACTCTCTCCCTTATGAAATTTTAAATAAAAAACGTTTAAGAACAAAAGGAGGCAAAACAGCCCCCGGGGGGCCAAACCCTTTCAACAGCACGACGAGACAATGCAAAATCCAGCAATATCCGACGACATCACGGGGTATGATATACGACCGACTGGTCCGACTGTCTCTGATTACACTGTTCAAAGGGAATAAGACTTAGAATGAGATAGAGGCCTCTGTGACATAAATCCATCCATGTAATCAACGTGTGCAAACAAGGGCCTCTCGTCAAGTCCGTGCGAGAAAAGCTGTCTGTCTCATTTTGTCATGTCTTGCCAACGGTTCACAGGGGCTTTTTGGTGGAGTAGTGGGGGGGGTGTGAAGGGGGGGGGGGGTGCTGAGCAACACTCCCAGTTAACCCATTAAGACCTGGAACTGTGTCATTTTTAGATTTGAGCTAAAAAGCATTATTTTACACTTTGGCTATTCAAAAATAGCAGATATACAAGCTCATAGCGCGGCACCGAGTGCCGCGCTACGAGCTTGTAGATCTGCTATTTTTTTTTAATCGTGAAAATGTGTGCAAATCTTTATCTGCAAAATTTTTAAAGCGAACATTTTTAACTAAAATCTTTGCTTCTGGGGGTCCCTGGAACAAAATATTTTGATGGGGGTCCGCGGCCAAGTACATATAATTTTGGGGGTCCTTGACATGAAAAAGATTGAGCACCACTGATATAGAAACATACGTTTTTCAGAATACTGTTGAGATTTAGGAGACATGTAGAATCGGCTTCAGGTCTCAATGGGTTAAACACCCAGTGGATTTCCCACCGTTTCCATTACACTTTCATGGAATAAAGCAAATTGTTCTGTTTCCTAAAAAAAATGAACACAGTATGTACGATGACAATGTTTAGGTATCATCATTCTGCTGTTCTACACTAGGCCTACATACAGCCGACCAGTTGAAGAAATCCCAAATTGAGGCTTTATTGCTTTTATGAATTATAATACGAGACCGTTCATGTTTCACGGAAGACGCTTCTGAACAATGTATTCTATTTGTCATAGTTTGAGCACGTCAAAGTTCAAAATACTCTCTCGTCTTAAAATAACGAATAACCGAAAATAGCCGATCTACTGTAACAGTGAGACGTGTTAAGTGAGCTTCTAGATCTGCTATTTTCAGTGTGGGCGACATGCTTCCATTATAAGGCAATGCTGGCTTCTGTGGAATCCAAATGACTGAAATCAGTCGTGACTCGTGGGCTACTGAGAACTTTCCAAAGTGGGGTCTGGGGACCCCCAGGGGTCCATGGGGGAATTCAATTCAGTTTAAGTTGTGAACTTGTAGATCTGCTATTTTTTTTTAAAGAAATCTTGCAAAAATGTTTAACATTTGGAATATTTTGGAAACATGTGAACACAAATCTTGTATGGGGGGTCCCTGGCACAAATTATTTTCAGATGGGGGTCCGAGGCCAAATACATTTCAATTTGGGGGTTCCTTGACATGAAAAAGTTTGAGAACCACTGCTTTCCATTCCACTTTACTCATCACCGAGGCCAGAGGACAACTAAAGAGCATCTCTCTGTACCAGAGATGTGCCTCAGACTGCAGTGACTTTATTCAGGCAAAGAGGAGAAGTCCTTCGCTTTGCTTGTGTTAACACTGACTACAGAGGAAAAGGAAAATTAAAATTGGACAACGTGGTTGGAGCTTAATGGCTTTCCCAGGCTGGCTGGCTGGCTGTGGGTTATTTTTTGCCCTGGCAGCCTGAAGGAGGCCCCCCGTGTGTGTGTCTCTCACTATGTGTGTGAGAGAGAGAGAGAGCCACGTTTGGTCGTCCACACACTCTGTCACTGGAAACACGCACAGGTTCAAAGGACACAGTCAAATCCTGTCTTAATTTAACTTAAACGAGAGGGCACAAATGGGACCAAATGATTGGGGTTCATTTGGTTCTTTTTGTACACTCTCAGAGTTACTTAGTTAAATGAACAGCTTTTGCAGTATACCTCTTGATTGAATACTTTATTAGCAGTTTGCAAAACAGAGCACAGCAAAGTACAGTTCAGTCCTTTGTACACAAAAAAAAATGGGTGAGTGTGTCTGGCTTGTGTACTAATCAACTTCTAATCCAAACTGGACGTTTGCATCTGTGCCGCGCAAACAAGGCAAGGCATCAGAGACATGTACTGCTCTTCATGCCCTACGGTGACAGGTTTAGGTCAACACCAGTCTCGCGAGCCAGACTGTTTTCAAATGCTTCCATCATACAGTCTGGAGCAACAGAAGCGTCAGAAAATGATCAGAGGATAAAGCAGGAGAAGGTAAGCTCTTAGATGCACCGAAGACAAGTCTGGCAGAGTGCAGCAGATAGCAAGTGTTCACACATTGTACTGCATCCAGACAGGAGCACTTGTTTTGGTTCACTGGATGTCCATGCGTATAGGCCTACTGTATGTACACGACTTATAGAACAAATACCTGACTTTTTTAAATCACTTAAAATCAAGGGGTGCTCGGGTGGCGCAGTGGTAAAGTAGCTGCCCACCACAAATGCATGACCCACCCACAGCCCATCCTAGGCTGTGGGTTTGAGTTTGGCTTGGTCAAGCGTCTATACGAACACAATTGGCCTGCGTTCGGGCCAATTGAGTAGGAAGGAGGCTCTACGTCCTCCCGGTGGGGGCTCCTCACTGGCAGGTGAGTCAATAGGAAACAACAACAGTGACAACACCACAAATGTGTGTGTGGGGGAGGAATTAATTCATTAAAACTGTGGAGAAAAATGGGTGAAAAGCAAAAAACTAGGCAGGCACACAGACAAGGCAGGTCAATGGCCTCGCACGTCCACAAGCGCGCTGTCCGAGTGTGTGTGTGTGTGTGTGTGTGTGTGTGTGTGTGTGTGTGTGTGTGTGTGTGTGTGTGTGTGTGTGTGTGTGTGTGTGTGTGTGTGTGTGTGTGTGTGCGTGTGCGTGTGCGTGTGTGTGTGTGTCTGACTGTATGTGTGTGTGCGTAGCAATGCTTGCATATGTTTTTGCTCTGCACCTCACAGCGAGTTGCCTGGCATTATGAGAATAAAACCATGGGGCCCAATAAAGCAAAGTGATAAAACATGGAAACTCTCAAGTGGAGAATAATGACCGTTATTCACAACCCACTGGGTGTCTCTGTGCTCTGTTACCATGAAGCAGCACTAGAGACCTGTGGATGTGGAAGACATCGCTCCAAATAAGATGCAGACCTTTATTCACCCGCCTCACATGGTTAGTACTGGTGTGGTCCCCCCCCCCCCCCCCCCCCCCCCGCCAGTGGTGGGAAAAGTACTCAATTTGTTTACTTGGGTAAAAGTATCAATACTGCAATGTAGAAAGTGAAAGTCCGGAATTCAAAAATTCAAAAAGTACAAAAGTATTGGCATTGAAATGTACTTATAGTACCAAAAGTAGAAAGTACTCATTATGCAGAATGTCCCATTTCACAAGTTTTCAAATGTATACAAATATTTTGAAAATAGCAGATCTACAAGCTCACGATGCGTCGCATCGCGACGCATCGTGAGCTTGTAGATCGGCTATTTTCAAATAGACGAAATGTATATAGGGCTGAAGTGGTTAATGTATGTGTTGTAATAACAATCCAAATCTACAAAGTAGTAACTACATTTTTTTTTTATTGTAGTGGAGTAAAAGTACAATATTTGAGATGTAGTGGAGTAGAAGTAAAAGAACTGAAAATTGGACATACTCCAGTAAAGTAAAAAAAATCCTGAAAAGTATACTTAAGTACAGTACTTGAGTACATGTACTTAGTTTTTCCCACTTTTCCACCACTGGTCCCCCCCCGGCCAGCAACAGTGACAATGGTTGTGCATGTTTTTTGCAAAAGCCTTATCAAAACCCCAAATCCATCACAGGTTGACAAATATAAATAACCCCTTGATTATGTATATTGTATCGTAAGTCGAGTACGAGACGTTCCTAACGAGATGTGGTAAACAGATAAATAGGCCACAGGAATGCTGTGGTGGAGAAGAGACGTAGCGAAACCTTGTTACGGTGGTGGTGGAGGTACTTACCGATGCAGGCATGAACTCTGACAGAGAGCTGAGTTCGTAGGATGATGCTGTGCTTCTTTCCTCTCCTGTGGACACAGCGGGAAGACGGGGGGGAAGATAAATGTCAGCTCAAAACCAACACTAAATGAGGACATTTAAACAAGACATGACACAGTCATATTATACCCGGTTGCGGCGTGGCTATTTTCAAATAGCCGACGGTTGAAAGTGCTCATGTGGCTTGTAGTTGCTTATTTCTCTCACTAAACATGGCAACGTTGAAAGGCCAAATGAGGAACAGCGCCACAGTTCATAGAGATACATACATACAGTGGCCCGAACACAGTATTGCGGGTCGTCTTTAGATCCCATATTCTCTGAGAGGACATTGAGCCCTCATTGGCTAAATGACCAGCCGATGAGGAAAAAGTCACGCAAAAGGGCCAGCCAGTGAGGAAAAAGTCCCTACTAGCTGCAGTGTAGATAGAGACCAGGTTTGGCAACCTGGTAAAAACAAAATCTTTCCTCTCCTGTGGACAACGGCAGAAGAGAAGAGATACGGTGAATGTCAACACTAAGAACCAACTCTAAATGAGGACGTTCTAAAGAAACGTGATATGGGACTTCACCTATGACCACATTTGGGTCGGGATTTAGCCTCTCAGACCCCAAAACTTTAGAAAATTTTGTTATCGTCGGATACGATTTTGTCCACAATTCCATGCTGTATTGATGTGGTACCATTAGGAGAGATAACAGGCACGTGTTGATCAAAATAACAATTATCTAATAAAGTAATGCAGATGTTTAACAATAATTTAACTCTTGAGAGCGTAAAATGAAACCAAATCATTTGGTTTCATTTTACGCTCTCAAGAGTTAAAGATTCTACCTAATAAGGGTCCATTTTGGTTACCAACTCTCCATCATTTAGCTGCGGACCACCTGGAAACCCCCTCAATGACCACTGGTGGTCCCCGGACCACTAGTTGAGAACCACTGCTTTAACCCATTAAGGCCTGAGTTCGATTCTTAAAATGTTTTTAAATCCTAGCAGATTTTTGAAAAAAATATACATTTTTCAAAAATATAAAAAAATCAAAAATAGCAGATATACAAGCTCATAGCGCGGCACTTGGTGCCGCGCTATGAGCTTGTATATCTGCTATTTTTGAATAGCCAAAGAAATCGAAAGTGACACATGCGTTCCAGGTATTAATGGGTTAAGGTGTTGGCGGGCTGAGCGCGCCGGCAAGGAGTTATGGGATTGTTCTCTTGTTTACATTATTGTTCTTGTGTCGAGTGAAAGCGGTCGCGCTGAAGCGCTTCATGTGATATTCGTTGTTACTACAGGTGTAGTGATAAAGAAGTTAAAACCCTGGCTGATCACGTGGATGTATTGGATCGACGTTTGTTCTTAAATCACCGGTTCTTCTCCAGCACGGACTCCTTCTATCTTTTGAAATAGCAGAAAAGATAAGGATAATTCCGGAAAGGTATCAAAGTGAAACGGACAGAGACAAGCCTATAGCTGGATATCTATCTTCCATCTAAGTGTGGCATCAATAAGGCCCGAAAGCAGGCAAGCCACGACATGAAGAACACACAGCCTCCAAGAAAAACAACAACAACACGATCGTCAAAAACAAACTCAACTCTTTCCACCATCGCACCAATGCACAATAGGCTCTATGCACAGCAGCCATATTGGAAATAAATTGGGCCTCTTCTTACTTCCTTCACAGGTTTTGCCAATGATACTAATGAAGGCTTTTACGGTGGTCCTCAAACTTTTAATTTCAAGGACCCCCATAACTCTGAGAGTGTACAAATGGAACCAAGTGGACACCTTTTAAAATGCACAATATCAGCACCCTGACTCTGTTTGACCAGAATGGAACAGAGCCTTCATTAGTATCATTGGTAACACCTGTGAAGGAAATAAGAAGAGGCCCAATTTCCCTCCAAAATGGCTGCTGTGCATAGAGCCTATTCCCGGCCGTCCCAGAACACAGCAGCGCCAATGGGTTCATTCTGGGATGAACAGAGGGGGGAACAAAACAGGCCGTGGCCCGGGTCTCCAGAGGTGAAGGGTGGAGGCGGGGCTGCCAGGCAGAGGTCATCGCCGCGGCGCCGCCCCTCCTGCATCCATAAAGACCCTATACGCCCCCCCCCCTCCCTTCCCCTGTCCACCAGCATACAATGTTCCAATGACGCTCCGACAATGCTGAGACAAAACGTTGAATAGAACAGCTGAACTGAACGCTAAAAAGTATAGTGCGACGCGTTAGCCTGGCCTTTCTGAGAAGGAGCCCTCCTGCCGATGGGAAGCATGCAGACAGAGAAGACACAACAACACTGGACGCTATAATAGACCACGAGATACCACCAGAGACCCAGAGATAAGGCCCAGCGCTTGAGATCCACTAGATGAGCACGAGCCAGCTAGCGCACTGCACAGCACTGCAGGTATAGGGTTGTGCAACCCCAACCCCCACCAAACCCACCCCCCCCGCCAACCCCACCACCACTATCCTAATTCGCTTCTTTGACAAACAGGCTTTTGTTGCGGCCTGCACAATGGCTGTGTGCGATGGATGCGCTCCACTGGCCCAGTGCCAGCAAGTGGACCATGATCACCATTAGAGGGAATCAGACATAGCGGTGGATTGAAGGGAGAACCAGACAGACAGACAGACAGACAGACAGACAGACAGACAGACAGGCAGACAGGCCTGCCTATGGCCTGCTATGAGGGACGTTGAGCCGACATGCGCCGTGCTCCCAGCGGATCAGTTTGTATGATAATCTCACTGTGTTTATCAAATATGATATCCATCCAGCAACAAGCAGAGACGACACAGGAGCAACATCTGTCGACAAGCGGACCGGCGTTGCCCATGATGAGGCGGCAAGTAGGGACTTAACCCCCCCCACCCACCCAACGACTGGGTAACCGGAGCCATCTTGTAATGAACTTCTGCTTTCTCTCGCTGTCTTGCAAGCCCCCCTTCCCCCTGTCGCCCTCCCCCACACCCCACTGTTAAAGCAGGTCCTGAAGCTACCCAGGCCAACATGCTCATTATCAAATTAAACAAGAGGTGCACGGAATATGAGAACGGCATTCAACTCGCTCGTTCGCCCCAATTACGACGCGGGGGGAAAGCAGGGGCATGCAACCTAAGGCCTCGGAGGGCGGACCCCTGGAGACGTCGTGATTACAGTAAAGAATGTCAGCCCCGAACGACAAATTGGCGATACATGTTGGGGTTACACGGTTTGCCGCTGTAGCGGATCAGTGACCGTCTCGACCTCATCCTGTTCTTCTCGGGTATCACCGTCGTGATTTTTTTTTTGTTGGCCTCCTTCGGGTTAGAAGGCTGCGGCTTCTATCTCATTGGCCAACAATGGGCCATACACTGGCGGGCTAGGTACATGTATGCTTTAAAGATGCATGTGCCATAGCCACTATGTTTTGACTCTGATGCTTTGTGTGGTGTGTGAGGACTCCAGCTTCTGTTAATGCATCATCACGGATGTAAAGAGACACAGCACATGCTGATATAAAAACCTTAAAGGAGAATTCCAAGTCATTTTAGATGTTTGCTTTGATGTGTCGCTAATCACTCACCAACATACAAAGTGGCCGTTGAATTTTCCCGAGAAGCCCCTGTTGTCCATTGTGGAGACACCTTCCACTGGCATAATGGAGTAATGCGGATAAACAAAAATCGCCTATTTTAGCAGCTCCAAAGTTGTTGTTTTTTTCCACTAATCCTCATTATGCAGTGTACTGACACTCAAACATGCACTGAATGTCCCTTATGAGCTGCCGTTCATGCAGAACGACATGGAGCTAGTCCTCAGTGTTGCCAGATTCTGTGAAAGAAACAAGCAACCAGCTCCACTTTGGAGGTGCTAAAATAGGTGATTTTTGTTTATCCGCATTACTCCATTATGCCAGTGGAAGGGGTCTCCACAATGGACAACGGGGGCTTCTCTGGAAAAATTCAACGGCCCTTTGTATGTTGGTGAGTGATTAGCGACACATCAAAGCAAACATCTAAAACGACTGGAATTCTCCTTTAAGGAAAGAGGCTTAACAAGTCTAAATAACTAAATAAAGACAAGCGGAAAAGGCTATACAGCAACTGGTGGTAATTTCTCTGCGCAGAACGCAGGTAACGCTATACTCCTGATATAAATCCAGCCACCGTTGTTATTATTCTCATCTCACACGTCGGCTGTCATAAACTTGGCCGTAATTGCGGGAACCGTGTGAGTATGCCTGCCAATCATTCCACCCCCCAGTAAGTAAGCAAGTAAGTTCTCCCCTCTCTCTCTCCAGCTCCTTCCAGAGAGGGTCCTATAAAGACTCAGTGGTCTTAATCCTGAAGGCCCCCCCCCAGCAGCAGCAGCTACTGGCCCGGGGGTGGACGCATGCCAGACACTCTCTCTCTCTCTCTCTCTCTCTCTCTCTCTCTCTCTCTCTCTCTCTCTCTCTCTCTCTCTCTCTCTCTCTCTCTCTCTCTCTCTCTCTCTCTCTCTCTCTCTCTCTCTCTCTCTCTCTCTCTCTCTCTCTCTCTCTCTCTCTCTCTCTCTCTCTCTCTCTCTCTCTCTCTCTCTCTCTCTCTGAATTTATGTGATTGCAGCATTAAGCCTGATTTATACTTTCTTATACAACAGTGTCGTGTGCAGCGGTGGAAAGAGTACTCACATTTTTTTACTTAAGTAAAAGTATCAATATTTTGTATAGCTACACAATGTACTTATACCTAAAGTAGAAAGATCACATTTTGCAGAATATCCCATTTCACAAGTTTTCAAATGTATCAATCATGTTAAAATCATTTGTTGCGACGCATTGTGAGCTTGAAGAAATGCCGAAATGCCGAAATGCATATACTGTAGGGTTGAAGTGGCTATGGTGTATTTTGTAATAATAATCAAAATCTACAAAGTAACAAGTAACTCAAGTTTTCAAATAATTGTAGTGGAGTAAAAGTAAAAGTATTGGAAATCGGAAATATTTCAGTAAAGTAAAAATATAACTCAAAATTATACTTGAAAATAGCCCGATATAGAAGCTCCCAATCCGTCGCGGATGCAAACGCGCCGTGAGCTTGTACAGTACAGTATATCGGGGCTATTCTCAGCGTGCAACACCAACGTACGACGGGAGCACAAACGTTGGCATTACTGGGCCCTGGGTTTTACAGTGAGACATCACTAAATGCGTTGCCCACAGCGGAGGGAGGCCTGGGGCCCTTACCTCACCAGGCCTACATAACTTGGAGGGCGGTCAAACCAGCACTTCCCCTCTGGAAGGCCAATTAATGGCAGACTAGAAGGCCCCACGGACTGACTCAGCAGTTCCTGGGGCTGCAGCGCTGCATACTGACGCTCAGGGGGGGTTCGGGAGACGCTTATATCGGTCTCCTATAAGAGCCTCGGGTCGTACAGCATAATGGCAGAGAGAGCCCAGTAGCCAGGGGTGGTGGGGGTTTGTGGTGTGCGTGTGTGTGTGCGTGTGCGTGTGCGTGTGCGTGTGCGTGTGTGTGTGTGTGTGTGCGTGTGTCTGTTGGCAAACAACTGGCCACAGCTCTTACACCACAAATATGGCCCCACATCCCGGGGTACTAATGCGTGAACAAACACACTAATGTGTGCAAACATGCAGTCGCCGCTGCACCCACCTGACTGTGCATGCGTGGGCACACGCACACACACACACACACACGCACACGCACACACAGACACACACACACACACACACACACACACGTAAAGTGAATTGCCAAGCTTTTTTTCTGCTCTGTTAATAATAGCCTTATACTGCACTGCAAACACTCCAGGGACACCCTTAGAGGGGAGGTTTATATTTTGTTGTGTTCTTGCAGAAAGTTAAAGTTCTACTACAGTAAGCATTCCGTACCAGCGTGTGACACACAGCTCCTTTTCTCTTATAGTTTTTCATCACGTGTGAGTTTTCTTTTTCTCCCTTTTCAAACGGCACCTTTCTGTATATTGTTGTGTAATCAGCAGCCAACCAAAACCACGTCCCGAATGGGTCCGAAACTGAAGAGAAACTAATGCGAGACGGGCCGCCCTGTGATGTCGCCTCAGAGACACGACAGGCCGTCTTGCATGAGAATCCTCCATCCGTGTTAGTCTGACTGCTTCAATCTGGGAACGCATCTCTGTCATTTTAGATTTCTTTGGCAAAAAAAAAAAACGTGAAAATGCGTGCAAATCTTACGAATATATCTTTTTTAAAGTGATTGTTTGTAAAACATTTTGTTCCAGCGACCGCCAGAGGCAAAGATTTGAGTTACAAATGTTCTCCTTTTCACAGGTTTTTCCAAAATAGCAGATCTACGAGCTCAAAGCAAGACACTCGGTGCCGTGCTGGACACTGGACTCCTCTAACTGGTGTCTGAAACATTGTGCGCACACAATAAAAACAAGGGGGGTAAATATAGTCAGTCTTACGAATATATATATATATATATATATATATATATATATATATATATATATATATATATATATATAAATTCAGTGTGAATGTTGGCTCCCAATGTCAATCTATCAATCAATGTCACACGTCCATGGTACCCCCCGACACCTCAATGCAGTGGCGTACCCACTGTAGAGGCAGGACAGGCGGCCTGCCCGACAAAGATCTCGCCTCCCCATAGAAAACCCAAATAACCCGTGTGTCCTCAAAGATTTGGTGGGGGGAGGGGGGGGGGGGGTGCAAAAAGAATCTCGCCTGCCCTAAATGTAATTCCTGGGGACGCTACTGCCTCAATGTTCCCAGAACTCCCGGCGTTCGTATCCCTTCAGCACAACATCAGACAGAAATTCCCAAAGAGGGACTGACTGACTGACTGACTGACTCCAGCCTCCTCAATCCATTCTAATCCAAGAAAATATCCAAAGGCTCTGCATGTCTGTCGGCTCAGGTCCTCTGGTCTTTTTCTGGACTACGTCCCACGATATTCCAAGAATTACAGATGAGGATTCCCAGATCCCAGATTTATTTTAATGGCATTCATTAATATCTATACTAGGAGAATAGCAGGGGGGGGGGGTCTTCTGAACGGCACACATCAGACCACCGATGTCCACGTGAGTGCGTTCTGAGCACATTGCCTGCACTACAGTCGGGACTGTTGTAGAAGTCGTGAGTTAAAACGCTTGTGAAAATAGCCGATCTACAAGCTCAACAACGTGTCGCGGCGCGACGCGTTGTGAGCTTGTAGATCTGCTATTTTCATGGTCGCGAGACGCCCGCCCGCCCGCACGCACGCGAGTACGGCACAAATCAGGCTTAATCACTGGGTGAGATTACGGCAGAAACGGGCCTGAGGGTGGGGGGGAGGGGAGGGGGGATGGGGGGATGGAGATGGGGGGCAAAAGCTCTCCGGGTCCCAGTCTCCCATATACTTGGAGCTCCGTATATAACGTGGTGTGGAAGTGATTATGGTCCCCCCCCTTAAGCTCCTGTGACATGGATATCTCTTGGCTCTCGGGGAGCGCTCTCTCCGTCGAGAGGATCATACTTTAATCTGATTGTAAAGACGCGAGGCATGACACAGGCGCCTGTGGAATGTATAACCTGTCATTAATATCCAGCAGCAGATGGACGCCAGCGGTCAATTATCAGCCAGTCATCATCATCATCGGGAACTCAAATATGCGACCGGACTCGACCCGACCGGACGGCGCTCCCAGTCCCACCCCCCCTCCGGTCCTAGTAAGCAGTGGATTGGATCAGGCCTGAGAGACGGCCGGCCTCCATTTTAAAAGCAAGTTACTTTAAGCCGTTCGAACCGGACGGGACGCATCTGTGTCATTTTTAGATTTCTTTGGGGCTATTCAAAAACAGCAGATATACAAGCTCGTAGCGCGGCACCGAGTGCCGCGCTACGAGCTTGTATATCTGCTGGGTTTTTTTTTTTAAATCTTGTAAATTTGAGCAAATATGTTGTTCCAGGGACCCCCAGAAGAAAAGATTTACAAGAGTTAAAAGAGTTACAAATGTTCGCTTTAAAAGATATATATATTCAAAGATGTTCACGTTTTTTTAAAAATAGCAGATCTACAAGCTCATAGCGCTATGAGCTTGTAGATCTGCAATTTTTTTTATAGCCAAAGAAATCTAAAATGACAGAGATGCGTCCCCGGATTGAACGGGTTAAAAACAAAAGAGAGAGAAAGAGAGAAAGAAAGAAAGAAAGAAAGGCTGGACACGACATAAATTCCTTTCTGTGAAGAGAGGGGGAAAATAAATATCTTTGAGGTGAGAGCTGCTGTTGAAAGAGAGGAACTGCAACGCAGTAAAAAAAAAATACATGATTTACAATAAAAGGACGACCAAAAATGCAACACAATGGAACAAGTAAAAAGGTAAAGTGCCTCATCAGGGCTCGTTTATTAGCGCTACCGTCATCCAAACGAGCGCCGCCGGAGCGGTAGGGGTCGTGAACCCTGTGCACATCAACGCCATAAAAAGCCAGCGGGGCATTATTAGAAAATAATGCCCCCCTCTTCCTCCTCCTCCTCCTCAGACAAAACGGTGTGTGTTTAATGACACACATTCATACCAGGAGGGTGTGTGTGCCAGTTGGCACCGCGTGGCACCCTGGCGCGGCCCACCGTCTTTGACGAGAGAAGAAGTAGAGCGCTCCGACCTCGAGGCTCTCTCTCTCTCTCTCTCTCTCTCTCCGTAGAAGAGCCCCATATAGGCTCCTCAAAACCATTTCAGACAGGAGGCTGTGTTGCCAGGTTTAGCGAGAGAAACAAGGCAACCCCCGGGTCTATGGAAAACAAGCCCAAAGGAAGCGACTATACAGGCTACATGAGCCCTGTATACAAATAGCACATCTACAAGCCTCGGCGACACGTTGTGAGCTGGTAGATCTGATATTTCTTTTTTTAAATGGGGAAGAAAAAGTGAGAAATGGGGAATATTGTTGAAAGATTTTAACAACACAAATCTTGTATGGGGGGACGTCCCTGGCATAAAATATTTTCAGATGGGGAGGTCCGCAAATACATATTCATTCATTTGGGGCGGTCCTTGACATGAAAGAACATTCGGAAGCAAGCCCAAAATAAGCAACTGCAAAATATAAGTCACTTATAATAAATATACGTGACTTTACTGAAAAACAAGCCCAAAGTCGCTTATAAAAAGCAGACATGGCAACACAGACAGGAGGCTGAGAAGAGACACCGCTGACTTCTCCTCAAGGCGTCCAATAGCAACAAGCCCAGAGAGAGAGCGGCTTATGAATTCCCAAGTTAGACAAATAAATCCGTAGATGTTTGCGGTCGGTCCGGTCGAACCAGGAGCCGCCATGATGCCAGCCTCCGGTTTGACATCAGCCGGAGAGGAGAGGAGAGGAGAGGAGAGGGAGGGGAGGGGGAGGGGGGGGGGGGGTGGTGCAGTGGATGTCATATCAACGCACTCCATCACCATATGGAGTTAATAAAGGGACTGGGCTATAGAAGCTGTACGCCAATGAAATAGAGATGAAACCAACACGACTTTTAAACCTTTTCCATCCTTCAAAGACCCAGGCTGAAGAATTATGTCAAGGCGAGGCTATGCTATACATGGCTGCTGCCGCTATGTTACCAGCCCGGGCCAAGCTTTTTTTCACAGAGAAAGTGAGCACATTTTTTGCAGGCCAGAATTGTATTTGTTAACCCTTTAAGACCTGAGGCCGCGTCTAAAAACAAATCTAAATCCTAACAATTTTTCGGAAAAAAATATAAAAAAATAATTTTCACGATTTTTCAGAAATAGCAGATCTACAAGCTCATAGCGCGGCACTTGGTGCCGCGCTATGAGCTTGTAGATCTGCTATTTTTGAATAGCCAAAGACATCTAAAGTGACACAGATGCGTTCCAGGTATCAATGGGTTAAGTGAGGGTGTGTGTGGGGTTGTGTTCGGGGCCACCTTTTTGTGGGGTAGTTAAATTCAATCAGGATGAAGGCGTGACTGATTCCTCTTGTCTGCACTTCTTAAGTACTTCATCGATGACATCAGTGGACTGGCTCTGCCAGGGTGAGGCAGGCAGGCCGGGTATTTTAAGTGGCACGCATGGAGGAATGCTATTACATGGGAAGTCTTTTTTTTAGTCTACGCGGAGCTGTATGCTTCGTTTCTACGCATAATGGCATGTGAAAAACAGCAGGTCAGCAAGCTCACACAGCTTGTAGATCTGACATTTTCATCGCATGGCACTGTTGTGCGACGAAGTAGTTGCTGTCGGGCAGAAGCCTCTTAACTCCATAGTTTAACTTTTAGTGTTTTTGCATAAATTAACGCCCTACTTGATCATACTACAGCGTCACCCAACAGTCTCAAAAGTAGCAGATCCACCTCGTGCCAAGTTTGGCACGAGGTGGATCACGAGTATCCAAATCACAAGCTTGTAGATCTGCTACTTTTGCTATTTTTGAATTTGAAACCTGAAAGGTAACAGTTTTGGACATATGAGGTTTCCACCCGACAGAGACGATATATTTCAGGCCTTACAAGCCGCCAACACGGCTTTCCCAATTCTTCAGAATTGATAGAAAGACCAATGATACCTTGATAGATGTTTTGGGGATATATAAACATGTTCACTGTATTATTGTCTGAGGAAATGTCCCACTGTATCAATATCATAATGTAAAGACTTTTGACAAGAATAGGACCTATCAAAATGACAGTGAACACGTTTCAGAGGGGAGTTGACAATAACAGGAGGGGATTTGAATCAGAGAGTGCTTTTGTTTTTATCCGTTTTGTTTTTTTAAATTTGATTTCTTATCTTAAAAGCGCCTCAGATAATTTGGTGAGTGGATGATGGGCCCCGACGGAGGGAAAGTTAGTTCCTCTTCTACGGTTCCATCCGACCCCTGGGAACAGCTCATAGGTGGGATGAGGGATTATGCCGGGATTATATCACTCTGAACAGGAACAGGCTAGCTGATCCCAATCACTGTCATAGACTCACATTATAGGCAGGCGAGCAGGAAATGAATACACCCCCCCCCTCTCTCTCAAGAGATCCAGAGATATATGTATGCCTCTCTCTGAGGATACAGTACATCACATCTCGCGCGCACACGCACACGCACACACACACACACACACACACACACACACACACACACACACACACACGCACGCACACACACACACACACACACACACTTATGTTCTTTCTGTGTATTGTATTTGTCTTTCTTTAATGCTGACATTTTTGGCCGGGTCTCGCTCTAAGTGATCTTTGATCTCAAGTGGCTTACCTGGTAAAAAAAAGGTTAAACACAACCACAAAAACTCTCTTTCAAAGCGGCGATCGCACTGTTACTGATCCTTTAACAACTCCAGAGAGAGTGTACAAGTATATAACCCTTAATGGATAAATTATTAACTGATTTTTACTGCGCAGGAACAATTTTGCTGTTGTTTTTTTTTTTTTACCTCAAGTCAGAGGGTTGCTTTTCAAAATCCCCTTTACAAGCTCTAATAAAAAAAAAGAAAGTAGAAATCACTACAATCACTCGCAGAATAACACGTCTTTATTTATAGCTTCAAAACAACTACGTTGACCGCAGAGAGCCCCGAAAACGAACTCTCGTACAATCAAGGCTTTTTTTTAAAAAGAAATTGGCTTATAGGAGCGCAGAGCAATATGCACCTGCGAGGTAGCGCCAGGGACCCCTTGTGTTTTCAATCAAAAAAACACCACCCTGGCCCCTGGCCCAGCCCAACGTCTTTTAAGAGTGCAGAGAATATACGACCGGCCTTTTTATGGGCTGTTGTTCCGAGTTTTACCGCCAGTGTAGTAATTCCGTACGCCCTTTCAATAGCGTAACAACGCATCTGTTTGCCTTGTGAAGCGGCGCCAGATTTGAAGGACACGAGAGGGAGGGAGGGAGGGTAAAGATTAGTCTCTAGTGCACTGGTTCTCAAAGTGGGGTCCGAGGACCCCTAAGGGGTCCTTGGGGGGCGTACCAGGGGGTCCCCAGCTGAATTAGTTACAATTAGTTACTAAATTAACGTTACAATCATTTTAACCACTTTAACCATCTGTTATACTTTGGCTATTCAAAAATAGCAGATCTACAAGCTCATAGCGCGGCACAGAGTGCCGCGCTATGAGCTTGTAGATCTGCTATTTTTTGAAAAATCGTGAAAATGTGTGCAAATCTTTTGCAAATCTTTGAATATATATTTTTCAAAGCGAACAAATCTTTGCTTCTGGCGGTCACTGTCACAAAATATGAGATGAGGGTCCGCAGACAATTATGTATCATTTTGGGGGTCCTTCACATGAAAAAGTTTGAGAACCACTGCTCTAGTGCACTGGTTCTCTACGTAGGGTTCCGTGGACCCCCAGGGGGTCCTTGAAGGGGGTTTCAGTGAGTCCGCCCGCTCCCCAGCTAAATGATTTTATAGTTAGGCACCAATTCAAATGCACCTTTACTGTACGTGGTCTGTAATTCCGATTCAGTGTACAAATGGAGCCAAATGAGAGCGAGGGAGAGACAGAAACAAGAGAATGAGTTTAGAGAGAGAGGCAGAATAAAAGTTGTTCTCACCCTCCTTCCTCCTGGAAGCCCTCCATCTCGTCTCTCTGCTCCGCCAGGGTGGACTCCAGGTCCAGGTAGCTTCCATTGTGGGACAGCTGGAGGGCACAGTCATCCAACTGCATGGGGACGAGGAGGGACACAAATCACAGCACGTTACAGCAGGGGTCTTCAACGTTTGCTTTTCAGTCCAAGGACCCCCTTAGCTGAGAGAGAGAGTTGAAGCAGGGACCCCCCCATCCACTACACATTGTATAAAATCGTGTTGCAGATTAAACTTTTTCATAGATTTCATTGATCGCTTCATAGACTTGTTCGACAGCAGCAGTATCATTGTGTAGAGTTGGAGTTGGATTCATGTTAATGTGTGTTTTCAGACATTTAACCACTGTCTTAAACCCTCAATACTTAGAAAACTTGACCTTTCACTCTGTACTTGGTCTTGTTGCTGAAAATGGCCGATCTACAAGCTCTCCTTACGAGCTTCTACGGTAACCTTGTACGACCAAAACTGTACCTTTTCAGGGAGTGGTTCAAAAGCGTATTTAGTCCAAGCTCTTGTATACTTTTCATTGATTAAATATTTTTTAAACCCCACCAAGAGACATAACCACTTTCAATTTGGCATATTGTGTGCATGTCATTACAGGTGAACATTTTAAAATGTTGCCCAATTTGTTTTAAATAGCAACAATAGTTGATCTACAAACTCAAAATGTGCGACACGTTGAGAGCTTACAGATCTGTTATTTTCGCTACGTTTGTGTGACATCGTCATACTGTACAACACATATAAAATAGGGCAGACAGTGTAATGAGCTGGCAGATGTATGTCAGTCAATGTGTTTCTAACCCACCTCCACAGGGAATCAGAATCAAACCCCCAACCCCCCAGCAGGCAGGAAGGCAGCTCAAGGTGGTGTAACTGTAACTCTAACAACTCTTCAGACAACTTTGAGAGTCTTTGTTACTGAGGTGAAGCTTTTCAACAGGGCCGCTGCAGCTGGGAGACTATCTCTGAGGCTTTTTTTGGAGAAGAAGCTGCTCCAATTCACAGCAATGACTGATGATAACAGCAATACAGCTTGATTCAAAGTCTCTTTAACCGATTAAGACCTGAAGTGTTCCAGGAACCCCCCAGAAGCAAAGATTTGAGTTAAACATGTTCGCTTTAAAACAACATATTCAAAGATTTGCACACATTTTCACGATTTTTCAAAAATAGCAGATCTACAAGCTCGTAGCGCGGCACTCGGTGCCGCGCTATGAGCTTGTAGATCTGCTATTTTTCAATAGCCAAAGTGTAAAATAATGCTTTTTAGCTTAAATCAAAAGGTGACACAGATGCGTTCCAGGTCTTAATGGGTTAATCTATTCTATTGCTAGTTTGACCACTTATATCAAATATTCTTTATTCTAATGTGACTAATAACCGAATATAGCCGATCTACAAGCTCACACAACACGTCACGCTGCATTGCTCTGGCTTGTATGGAATCCGAATGACTCAATTGTTGTGGTGACTCAGAACCTGAATCCCGTCTGAGGCCTAAATTACATATTAAACTGGGAGGTCATTGAATGAAAAAGGTTAAGCATCACTGGTGTGGAGAGAGAGAGAGAGAGAGAGAGAGAGAGAGAGAGAGAGAGAGAGAGAGAGAGAGAGAGAGAGAGAGAGAGAGAAGAGGGAAGTGTTGTTAACCTTACACTGCAGCACATTAACCTATTTATATTCACAGGCTGACGGGGTCACCAGCTCCACCGGCCTTGGAGAGGAGGACGGCTAAACAAACAGCACCACGGGAGGACACACACACACACACACACACACACACACACACACCCCCCCACACACACACACACACACACCCCCCCACACACACACACACACACACCCCCCCCCCCCCCACACACACACACACACACACACCCCCACACACACACACACACACACACACACACACACACACACACACACACACACACACACACACACACACACACACACACACACACACACACACACACCCCCACCCACACACACACACACACACACACACACACACACACACACACACACACACACACACACACACACACACACACACACACCCCCACACACACACACACACACACACACACACACACACACACACACACACACACGCACGCACGCACGCACGCACACACACACACACACACACACACACGCACGCACACACACACACGCACACTAACACACGCACGGGCGCACACGCACACATGTTACTGTGAAGACACAGCAGTAACATCTGTCCAGATGTGTGGTGGCTGGGGTTCGGTGTTGTGCACTGTACCGTCACTCCATCCATGAAGACACAGTAACATCTGTCCCCGTACCTGGGGCGATATACAGGGCTTTTGCTTCTGCTGCCCCCCCCCCCCCCCCCAACCCTGAGGAATGCACTCCCCAATACACTCAGAGAAGCCCCCCCCCAACACCCCCCCACCCTCCAATGCTTCAAAACCCACCTCTTCAATAAGTCTCCAGCTAACTGCACACCCCCCTGTTTCACCATTCCACTGTTTTAATGTCTTTTATTTGATTGTTTTTCCTAATAAAGTTGATTGTATTTCGTTGTTTTTTCCTCCCCCCCCATGTAAAGTGCCTCTGGGTATTTAGAAATGCGCTATATAAATTTGAGATATTATTATTATTATTATAGTTATTATTAGATGTCTGGTTGGGTGAACACTGCACCGTTTCTCCATGTAGACACAGCAGCATCATGTGACGAGACCACTAAACTTCCTGAGGGCCAATTCATTTCTTCGAGCACTCTGGGTGTACAGTATGGTGAAAATAAGCACTCTGGGTGTACAGTATGGTGAAAATAAGCACTCTGGGTGTACAGTATGGTGAAAATAAGCACTCTGGGTGTACAGTATGGTGAAAATAAGCACTCTGGGTGTACAGTATGGTGAAAATAAGCACCCTGGGTGTACAGTATGGTGAAAATAAGCACTCTGGGTGTACAGTATGGTGAAAATAAGCACCCTGGGTGTACAGTATGGTGAAAATAAGCACTCTGGGTGTATAGTATGGTGAAAATAAGCACTCTGGGTGTACAGTATGGTGAAAATAAGCACCCTGGGTGCATAGTGAAAATAAGCACCCTGGGAGCATGGTGAAAATAAGCACCCTGGGTGCATGGTGAAATAAGCACCCTGGGTGTATGGTGAAAATAAGCACTCTGGGTGCATGGTGAAAATAAGCACCCTGGGTGCATGGTGAAATAAGCACCCTGGGTGTATGGTGAAAATAAGCACTCTGGGTGTATGGTGAAAATAAGCACCCTGGGTGCCTGGTGAAAAGAAGCAGCGCCGAGTTCAAAAGACCACGCAGGGTATTTCCTCCAGGTGAATGAAGGCACGGCTGCACATGTAAACAAACACAACTCAGTCTTAATGCGGAGCGTGTTTGAAATGAAACAAACGGGATTGCTGCCATGCCTTGATGTGGCGGTGATCCTCCTCACCACAAATGACAGTAAGTTAATTAAAAAGAGGAGGGGGTGTGGGGTGGGGGGGGGGGGGGGGGGCTGGGAAACACATTACAGGACAGCATGCTTTGATGTTTGTATTACTGTAGTACGGCAATAATACAGCAATGCTCAACCAAACAAAACATGTGGTTGACTAGGATTACTCTCTCTCTCACCCTCTCACCACCCCTCTCTCTCTCTGTCTCTCTCTCTCTCACCTAATCCACTCTATCCCTCTCTATAACACACACACACACACACACACACACACACACACACACACACACACACACACACACACACACACACACACACACACACACACACACACACACACACACACACACACCTGTCTGATTTGTGAAACAGCGTGAAAGAAGGAGATTTTTCAGGAACAGCAGATCTACAAAGCTCATAGCGCAGCACAAAGTGACGCGCTATGCGCTTGTGCATCTGCTACTGTTGAACAGCCAACGTATAAATGGATAAAGCGGTTATAAAATGATTGTGATGCCGCATATTAACACAGTTTTGCTGGGGACCCCCTGGAAACCCCGTCCCCTAAGGACCCCTGGGGGTCCCCAGACCTGCACTTTGAGAACCACTGGACTATAATATACACTTGACCAACAACAAAACACAAGGTTTTATATAAAGTCAGGAATGCAGCCGCTGGATTTCTCAATGTGTGTCTTATTTTAGTAAGACTGGGGCAGACACAGAGTGGCCAAAGAAACATATCAAATACTTTGTTCTGTTTCAGTGGGAATCTTTCACCACACGATGTACCACACAGTGTGTGTGTCTCATATACACACTATGTACCACACAGTGCGGATCTCAACCTGAAATAGACAGAAAAATAAAACACACCGAAGCTGAATTTGAACCAGTAATTAACCCATTAAGGCCTGAGGTTCCGATTCTACAAAACGTCTTCCAAATCCTAACAGTTTTTTGAAAAAAACGTATGTTACTATGTCAGTGGTTCTCAAACTTTTTCATGTCAAGGACCCCCAAAATTATATGTCTTTGGCCGCCAACCCCCATCTCAAAGTAGTTTGTTCCAGGGACCCCCCCCCAGAATCAAAGATTCGAGTTAAAAATGTTCGCTTTAAAACAATATATATTCAAAGATTTGCACATATTCTAACGAGTTTTCAAAAATAGCAGATCTACAAGCTCGTAGCGCGGCACTCGGTGCCGCGCTATGAGCTTGTAGATCTGCTATTTTTGAATAGCCAAAGTGTAAAATAATGCTTTTTAGCTCAAATCAAAAAGTGACACAGATGCGTTCCCGGTCTAAATGGGTTAAGAAATGAAAGTTCTCTCTCTGTGGAAGGTTGAGATTTCCAGACCCTACTGTAGACCTCTCTGCCAGACAGATATATAAAAATAGAACAACTCTAATCCACCGTATCTATTATGAATCCACTGGTGATTCTCAATGTGGGGTTCAGGGACCCCCCATGGGGGACCATGGAGGATGGGTTTCAGGGGGTACCCCCTCCTCCAGCTAAAATGACCCTAAATCGAGCCTTACAGGTCTGTAACTCAAGAGTGTCCAAATGGATACGGGTCCTGTATGTAAGGGTCCATTTGGTTGCATTTGTACGCTCACAGAGTTAAAAGAACACTGAGGATTAAAAAAAAAAGAAAGAAATCGTTATCAAATGGGGGGCCTACGGCCTAATGCATATCAAACCCTGAAAATAAAAAGGTTTAGAATCAATGCCCATCGTTAATCCATCCATCCATCCAGTCTCTTTGGGTCCTATATCCTTATATGGTCTGTGTCGGGTGGAAACCTTGTATGTCCAAAACTGTTACTTCTCAGGATTCAAATTCAAAAGCATCCAAAGTAGCAGATCTACAAGCTCGAAACGCGGCGCTTTGCGCCGCGTTTCGAGCTTGTAAATCTGCTACTTTGGATGCTTTTGTGACGCTGTAGTATGATCAAGCAGGCCGTTAGTTTACGCGGAAAAAAAACACAAAAACGTTGAATAATGGAGATAAGAGGTTTCTGCACCGACAGCAACGTTATATAATGACGTTGGACGTTGTTTTCACTGATGATTACAGGACTATAGTCCCGTATCACCACCACCACCAGGCCATGGTTACTGTATAATCCACGGAAATGGCTCTTAATCCAGTGCTTCCAGATTATCAGATTTATGTATGCTGCATGGATTAAAGCGAAATGTGATGCATCGTCAACCCCCCCCCCCCCCCCCCCCCGCCCCTCCTCCTCTGTGTTGAACTGGCGAACTGGCCCTACGTTACGGTGGCCAGGAAGGTCCAAGCTGGAAAACCAATAGCAGCTCTGTGCTGCTCTCTCTCTCACACACACACACACACACACACACACACACACACACACACACACACACACACACACACTGAGGTCTGGCCTCTCCCTCCCTGTGACCACAGCACTGTGGCCCTACTGGCCGAGAGAGAGAGAGAGAGAGAGAGAGAGAGAGAGAGAGAGAGTTTAAGGCAGCAGTCAAGAACTAAAAATAAACATACAACAATTTGCAATTTCAGAGATGTTTTTCTGGGTCTCTCACACACACAGTGGATGGAAGGAAGGTCGGTTTTAGCTTTTATGCCTTGTGTGAAATGGCTTATCGACAAGGTCAGGAGGATACTGAGCTTATTGCAAGTGGAAGCCCTATTCTGACATGTGTGAATCACACTGTTAACTCATGTAAGGAAAGGACGTTCTTTGTGGTGTGTCTCTCTCTCTGTGTGCGTGCGTGCGTGCGTGTGTGTTGAGGTTAGGGGGAATGAGGACACCGGTTAAAATGCACACGGTGCATGAGAAAGAAGCAGTGACAGTATAATGTGTGCAGCTCCTGTCAAGCATGAGAATGATGATGAGACCATGCAGCAGTCTGCAGTAGTCCTGCTGCTGCAACGCTCTCTCTCTCTCTCTCCTCCGGAAACAACACGAGAGAAAGAGACACAGAGATAGACAGAGAGAAAGAGAGAGAGAGAGAGAGAGAGAGAGAGGCAGAGACAGAGACAGAGAGAGCAGCAAAACCTCAGCTCTACATAACAATGTGTAAAAGTAAAAGTAGCAATACCACAATATAGAAATACCTCGTTCCAAGTTAAAGTCTTGCATCCAAGACCTGTATAACTTCACTACAAGTTTTTGTTTTTTTCCCCCGTAAATTCAATGCCCTACTTGATCACGCTACAGCGTCACACAAAACCACCATGTTAAAGGACTTTGAAGACCTCTGACAGGCATGAAGGAGGGACAGTCTGTCTGTATTTTACAGCACTTAGCATAACTTCTCATTATGGAACTGTGTCATTTCTGCAGAATAATTCGCAGGGAAACAACCCATTCACCCACCGAAAAAACACACACAAAAAAAAAGTGAAATTGTTCGAGTCGGTGTCCGTTCCCCCCGAGACTCGGCCACACGGTTCCTGCCTCCACATTGTAGCTTTGCCAAACAGAACCGACTCCAACACTTCAAGGTCGCCGGTAGCCACAGAACATCACAACTAGAGCCTTTATAAACGCACTGCAAAGGTCTGCCAATGTGAAATTACATCGACACACTGAACAGGATTTACAGCGACAGCACACTTGTGATGACCTCTGGAGGAGTGCGTGTGCATGTGTGCGTGTGTGCGTGTGTGCGTGTGTGCGTGTGTGTGTGTGTGTGTGTGTGTGTGTGTGTGTGTGTGTGTGTGTGTGTGTGTGTGTGTGTTTCTTATAGCGTGCAGCACAGTCAGTGGTCTGAAAAAAGGACCATGAATTATTCAATGCAGATCCGTGAGATGAAGAAAAGCTGAGTCAGGCAGGCATGCAGCGCCGAGTCATACTTTCCATCTGCAGACAGACACAGCAGCACAGCAGGGTCTGGTACATAGAGGAGGAGGTGCTGTTGTGATGCTGCACACTGCTGATACCATATACCATACCACATTGGTTCTCAAAGTGGGGTCCGGGGACCCCAAGGGGTCCTTGGGGAGGTTCCAGGGGGTCCCAGGCAAACTTACTTAATATAGCATTAAAAATATTTTTTCAAAAATAGCAGATATACGAGCAGATATACAAGCTCACAGCAGATATACAAGCTCACAGCGGATCACAGCAGATATACAAGCTCACAGCGCGTCACCGAGCTTGTATAAAATATTTTCCAAAAATATCCAAAAATAGCATATTATGCTATTTTTGGATATTTTGGAAAAATATTTTTTTTACATAAATCTTCTCTTCTGGGGGTCCCTGGCACAAAACCTTTTCAGATGGGGTGTCCGCGGCCAAATACATATGAATTTGGGGGTACTTGACATGAAAAGGTTTCAGAAGCACTGCCATACCATACCATACCATACCATACCATACCATAAGATACGATACTATAAGATACGATACGGTACGGTACGGTACGGTACGGCACGGCACGGTACGGTACGGTACGGTACGGTACGGCACGGCACGGTACGGTACGGTACGGTACGGTACGGCACGGCACGGTACGGTACGGTGCGGTACGGTGCGGTACGGTACGGCACGGTACGGTACGATAACGGGGATTTCCAATGGCATAGCAGTTAGCAGCAGCAGTGAGAATCAAACACAGGAACAGGTAAAAGAGTCAAAAACGTTGCTTGCCTCGGCTTGTATTGTTAAATAGTTAGTTGCTTGCATTATTAATATCTTCAATTATACTTTCCTCAATGAAGGATGTCATATAAAGAAATGTGCTGAATAATGCAGAGATCTGACGGTTTAGACGGTTACACTCTGTAGGGTAGTGGAGCCTAGAGTATAGAGCATGCTGATCCTTGGTAATACAATCTACCTGTACGTACAATGATGAACTATGAGAATGTTTTCTTCTATGTTGACATTGACTTGCTGACAGTATGTCAGTTCAGAGGACTCTTTGCTAAGGCTTTCTTCAGACTGCGGGCCAATCCGATTTGTTTCTCCATTCTGATCTTAACCCATTAAAACCGGGAACGCATTTTGTGTAACCACTCAAACCATTATTTTATACTTTGGCAAAAACAGATATACTTTTGAAAAGTCGTGAAAATGTGTGCAAATCTTTGAATATATATATTTTTAAAGCAATAATTTTTTTAACTCAAATCTTTGCTTCTGGGGCTCCCTGGGAAAAAAAAAAAAATTGTGTGAGAACCACTGATACAATTTTCAGAAAACTGTTATAGAAGCCATTTGAAGACATTTGTAGAATCGGAACCTCAGGGCAGGCCTTAATGGGTTAAGGACTGACTGTCTACACACACACTGTTATTAAATCTGATTTTAAGGACTGACTGTCGATGATCAGACTGGATTTAATGTACTCAGATATGGTTTGCTTCCATGATGCTATGATGCAATATACAGTAGAGATGAGTAATAATAAATGGTTGTATTTTATCAATGTCAGCCATGACAGAACCCAGAGGTTGGGGGGGGGGGGGGGGGGGGGGGCTCAACATCCTTCGCCCCCACACCTCCAAAGAGGTGGGGTCTTCAACAGGGTGTCCGGGCTCCCCAAGGGGTCCTCAGAGTTACTACAGGGGGTCCGCCAAATCTTTGTGTGATAGTTTCTTTTTTTTTACATTAACCACTTCAATTCTATAGCATCCCTATTCTGAGAGGAGCATTAGCCAAAAATTGCTGCTGCATCTCTATCTCAGCTAAGGGGTCCGTGGTCTGAAAAACCTTGAAAACCCCCTGGCCTACTACAGTTATAACAGGCCCAAAGTGATGGGGACAGCCCGGGAGAGGCAGAGAGAACACTCTGCTGGCTCCCTTGGCACCATGTGTTAAAACCAGGCTATATTTATACCAGCCTGTTCTGCACATCCACACATCATCCATGCACTGTGTAGACATTAAGGGCAGCAGGTCTGTTGAGTTGACCAACGTTAATGACAATGACAGCAGCAGACGGAGAAGCAGACAAGTAACAAGTTTAGCCCATTAACCAAACAAACGTGGGGATTTCCCCCTGCCCTGACACAGCCCTGCGGCACACTTGGCACGCTCGCCTCGTTTAATGTTTACCCCGAAATAAAACGAATGTGAAAGTGTGAATTCATTGTCCGCAGCAGGGCAGGGGTGGGGTGGGGTGGTGTGTGGGGTGGGGTTGTTTTGTGCTGACACAGCGCTGTAAACATGGGACTGTTTCCTCGTATGAAAAGCAACAACAGCAACAGCAGCAGCTGCGCCCCCGAGCTATTGCTAACGAACCACTAATGCACATGTGAGCAGCACGGTTCACTAGGCAGCCACTGCTGAGCTTCACACTGGCACAGGCACTCCCTTCTGGGCTCCTCTGTCCCCATGGGCCTTTGGTTCTCAAAGTGGGGTCCGGGGACCCCCAGGGGTCCAAGATCTGCTATTTTTTTAAATCGTTTGCAAAGCTTTGAATATATATATATATTTTCAAAGCGAACATTTTTAACTCAAATCTTTGCTTCATGGGGGTGCCTGAAACTACATATTTGGAGATGGGGGTCCGCGGCCAAATACATATCATTTTGGGGGTCCTTCACATGAAAAAGTTTGAGAACCACTGCCATAGGTAGAGCCATATGAAATCCGTTTTATTTTTTTCCCAATTCCGTTTTATTTTTTCCCAAATTCTGTTTTTTCCATTTTAATATTTCTGAATTCTGCATTTTGCTTTTTATGCTCATTTTTACCATAAAAAAAGTGTCTGGTAAGTGGAAATGAATAAATGTTCAAGATATAACAGTCCATACATGGCCCTTGTTGTGTTATACGCAAAAATGTTCCCAAAATAATTCGGTCTAATTCGGTCTGAGCATGCGCAAAATGGCGTCGCCCATGTATTATTGTTTCTAGCGTCTTTCTAAGACTATTTCTACGTGGATTTTACTGTTTATAAAGTAGGATGTGGGCATGCAAAATGGTGGTGTCCCGTGGATTTGTAAAAATTTGCGGTAAAAAAAAATATTTTACCGCGATTTTTTTTAATTTTCCAAATTCTGCAATATTCCGTGTTTTATTCCAATTCCATTTTTATTGGTCATTTCCGCGATTCCGTCCGCGATTCCGTTAACACGGATTTCATATGGCTCTACCATAGGCCTTGTGATATAAAAGTGAGGACAATCTAGCGTGCAAAGTACATCAACTCTTTGTGTGTGTCATACTATGGTAGAGTATGTTAAAGCCACATAACTAGTACATGTGCAGTGGTTGGAGGTGGTCTACCTACTCTTCCATTGAGACATTTAGACCCTGGTGTCTGACATCTGCCTGAAGCTCATAAGCCCATAGCTCCCCCATGGCCAAGGGAGGATTCCCTTGAGCTGTAGAAATGTGGTTTCATACCTTCAACCACTGCTGATAGTTGTATTGTATTAACATACTTGGATACTCGGAACATACTCGTTCTTTAGTTGTTCATAGCAAAGCTGAAATGCTGCAATCATGCGGTAGTGAAGAGGAAAGTTGTGTTACTTGTTCAACTCAAAACTGTCTATTGAATCATGGATAACGTGTTTAAAACTGCCTATTGAATCATGGATAAAGTGTTTAAAACTGCCTATTGACTCATGGATAAAGTGTTTAAAACTGCCTATTGACTCATGGATAAAGTGTTTAAAACTGCCTATTGACTCATGGATAAAGTGTTTAAAACTGCCTATTGAATCATGGATAAAGTGTTTAAAACTGCCTATTGAATCATGGATAAGTGTTTAAAACTGCCTATTGAATCATGGATGAAGTGGATCTAAACAATGAGCTCTGTTACCGTCCCCTCCTCAAACAGCTGGGAACAAATGAATGATGTGAGACTGGGCCAAACGCACAAAAAAAAGACTTTCAAAATGTAAGTGCTGAGGACGGGGGAAAACGACAGAATATGTCAGCGATCCCTAGATGTCAAGTTGTAATTATATAGCAGAGGAAGTCTGAACGGTTTGGATTCACATGGGTTCATCAGAGAAGATGGGGGCATGGATGGAATAAAGCAAAAAAAAATCTCATGACTGAACCATTTTGTCCCATAGCGATGTGTTTTGTGAAACAGCACAGGAAGAGCCTTGTTTCCTGAACAATTAACTCAGTAAAAAACTGATGCTGCACTTCAGGTATTATCATTCTAAACCTATTGTTCCTGCTGTTCTATATAACAGCCAACCAGTTGAAGACATTGCAGAGTGAGGCTTTAATTAACCTTTGCTTTTATGAAATATCCGAGGCCACGAGTTCACTCATGTTTATGGAAGATGCTTTCAAACATGTATTCTATTGCTATTTTGACCACTTCAAATACTCTTTCATCTTCTAAAAATAAAGAATAACCGAAAAATAGCAGATCTACAAGCTCACAACACGTCGCAGCGCGACATGTTGTGAGCTTGTAGATCTGCTATTTTCGGTGTGCAACATGCTTCCCATGGTAGACATGCTGACTCCTATGGAAATCCACATGACTGAAATCAGTCGTGACGATTGAGAACTTTAATCCATGGATGGGGGCTGAGGGGGTTGGGGGTGAGGGGTGAGGGCATTGGCAACAGTAAACCGTTGCCTTAGGTTGCCTTAGGCCGACTACACAGCTGGAACACTGGGTAAATCTGGGGGGAGAAAGTATAAAGACCTGAGGCTTCATTATACAAATACCTTCTAAATCCGTAGCTCTCAAACTTTTTTTGTGCCAAGGACCCCCAAATGTATACATGTTAAGCCCCGATTATACTTCATCTTTACAACAAATAGCGAAAGTAGCGTTGCGATGCGTTTGTGAGCTTGAACATCTGCTATTTTCCCTAACTCGTGAAAATCTGTTATAACTTTTCCGCCTCATGACATACCCGACAAAGGGACGCCAGGTTGAACGTGGTGAACACATATCTCCCCTACACTTCAGTCATTACTGTTGAGGGCAATAAACACAACTCTATGCTGCCCGTTGGTTGAACAGTAGACCATGCTGGTTGTGGAACTTGCGTGTGCCTAATCTTGATGAATTGAATACACAGGACCACAATGGAAACAAGCCCTCAGGGGGCTTTTCGTGTTATCCTTTAAGCATTATTTATTAACGTACCTCTGTGCTTTTTTGCACAGAAAAGTGCATGACTTCTTAGCAATCCTGGATAAAGGAAGACGTTATCATAATCTAACATAAGAGGACGGGATAAATCATCAATCAATCATTCATTCAATAATGAATCATCAATCATCATCTCATTTCCTGACCATTATACTTCAAAGGCTTTTGGTCTGCTCCATTCAGTATGACTCTTTGGTCACAAGGTGGCACCTTGCCCATAGAGCAAGTGGTTCTAAACATTTTCATGCCAAGGACCCCCAAATTGATACATATTAGGCCTTAAAGGAAAAGATTTGATGTCAGGGACCCTCTTAAGAGAAGATCTTAGTTGTTAGATTAGATTAAGTACAGAATGTTACAACCGTCTATAACTGTATGAAGGGAAAGAGAACCTATGATATGATTATGTATAGTAATTCATCTACAGTACATTCTCTAAAGGACTAAGTTCTAGCCGGTAAAATTATAGTGAAAATTAAGCACTTTTACTTTATTCCCTATAGTCTCTATTGTGTGCATGTGTTGACAAAGAAATTCAAAAGTAGCGATATAGCAAAGTATAGAGTTTAAGGGATTAAAACTGTAACAGTGTAACTCATTTTGCCGGGGACCCCCTGGAACCCCGTCATGGAACCCCTGGGGGTCCCCGGACCCCACTCTGACAACCACTGCCGTAAAGGACCAGAGGGTAAACGGTCTGTGAGTGTAAGTAGCATCTTCAATCATAATGGCCACATCCTCCGCGGTCGAGTCAATTGTTCCATGGAAACTGTAAGCCGTGTATATAAGCAACAGTAACAGCCAGGTCAGCCATGTGGTTCTGTTTGTTTGACAAACAAAGCCTCAAGCTCAGATGATTATCTCTCTGCTATCACCTCTCTTCCAAACACAATAGCTCTGAAGTTAATGATTGTGATTTTTTAAGGCATTCAAAAGACTACAGTAAAGTATGTGTTCCTGTGTAAGGAAAGCAATCTTCATTGTTGTGGTCGTGGTAAACATTAAGAGGTCTAGCCCCCCCCCCCTGTGTAAAGGCATGGACAGCCAGAGGATGCCTGTCCATTCCAACAGAAACCCCAACAGATCAACAACATATAGTATTGTTTTCTGTCGGGCAGAAACCTTGTATGTCCAAAACTATTGCTTTCAACATACGTTTTCTGAAAAACGTATGTTTCTATGTCAGTGGTGCTCAATCTTTTTCATGTCAAGGACCCCCAAAATGATATGTATAGGCCGCGGACCCCCATCAAAATATTTTGTTCCAGGGACCCCCCAGAAGCAAAGATTTGAGTTAAAAATGTTCGCTTAAAAATATATATATATTCAAAGATTTGCACACATTTTCACGATTTTTCAAAAATAGCAGATCTACAAGCTCATAGCGCGGCACTCGGTGCCACGCTATGAGCTTGTAGATCTGCTATTTTTGAATAGCCCAAAGTGTAAAATAATGCTTTTTTTTAGCTCAAATCTAAAAATGACAAAGTTCCAGGTCTTAATGGGTTAAATAAAGACTGTTTCCTCTTTTAACCTCGAATGCCCGGATCTTCCGTCTCCCATTCTCTTGTTAATACTTTTCATTGGTTCTATTATTTTATTTACCATCCACAGACAGACTTAACCACTTTCAACCTGGCATCTCTCTTTTTTGGAAAATGTTAGCTTGTATGTCGGCTGTTTCTGCTACTTTTGCATGACACTGTTGTATGACAAAGTAAAAAAAAAGAGGGCTTGAGTTGTTAAAGAAAGGGAGCGACTTGATAGCAAAGAGTTTAGGGCACATACTGTACCACTTGGGAGCAAAGAAACCGTGATCAGCGAGTACCCAGTTCGATTCCCGTTTGGCCAGATCATTTGCTGTATATGTGTGATTGATTCCCTATTCTCTCTCCACTGTCACTGTCGTAAAGGCTTAAAATGAAGAATGGAGACTGGTTTCTGCCAGACAGGGACAATATAATAATATCAAAGCATGAATCTTCTCTGCTGTCACGTTGAGTATGAGCTGTCAGAAAGTGTCACGATGCAATGTCCTGTAGCTGATCCACTGTGACTTCTATGTATAATCCATGAGTCCTGCATCCAATATTCATTGTTTCCTTTTGGCATCACGTGCCAATGCAAATTCATCGCACATGACCCCATACTTCCCAAACTGGGGGGGCAGGACCCCCAAGGGGGTCCGCACATTATTTTTGGGGGGTCCCCAGATGATTAGCTTAATGTGCAACATTGTTTTCACACTGAACAGCAAACAGACCAACATACAGTATACCGGTAAGTGTACACAGGGTATCTACAGTATCTGCACAAGTAAAGAAAGAGGCAAACATTGTGAAAATAGCCGATCTACAAGCTCACAGCGCCTCGCAGTGAGCTTGTGGTTCGGCTATTTTCTCAATATTCCAACCGATTCCAAGTCCTTTATCAGGGTGGGGGGTCCCCAGTTCAAATATATTATTTTGGGGGTCACGGCCTGAAAGGTTTGGGAACCGTTGCCATACAGTATACTTGATTTTGATAACATCCATAATGTCTGCTCCATAGAGCCATTGTGCTGCATTTGACAGAGTGGACCACAGGTATGGCTCTCTGGATCCACTGGGTCACTTCTTGGCTCTGAGTCACAGTCAAGTCAAGTTTTTTTCCACGTTTCATCCACAGTAAGTGTGCTTGACATCAAACAGGACAATAAATCATATGCTGTATGCGGATCTCCAAAGCATAGTATAAAATCCCCTGCCCACTCACAAAATATACAGCATTTATCATTTATATGAACCCCAATCCACCCACACATTCACAAGATACAAGCATCCATCATGACATTCCCCTGCCCCACCCCCAACACAACTCTCACTCTTAAAACACACTCTTAACACACACACACACACACACACACACACACACACACACACACACACACACACACACACACACACACACACACACACACACACACACACACACACACACACACACACACACACACACACACACACACACACACACACACACACACACACACACCCACCCACAGGTGTTTGGGACAGGCCTTAAGCGAGTCAAAACAAATAGCAGATCTGCAAGCTCACATCGTGACACACTGCTTGTGTTTAAGGGGTTAAACTGCTCCTCGTTTCAAAATGAACTTGCACTTGATTGTATTTTGTCTGGGTGGAACCCCTGGGGGTCCCCGGACCACACTTTGAGACCCGCCGCCCTAGTTGGACGGCTGCCCAACACCTGAACCTCATTTTTTTTGACAAGACCGAGGAGCTCCTGTGAGTCTGCAATGTAATACTAGATCACCAATTGTTGTGCTGACGGTGTGATTCAGGCGACATCGCAGCAACAACGCTAATCTTGCAGGCGTGCATCGGGCTCCTCTGTTGAGTCAGACCCTCCTCAGAGAGAGAAGAGAGACCCTCATATCGTATCGAAGCTGTATTCATTTGCCTGTCTCATCACCTCCAGCTACCCTCTCTCTCTCTCTCCTTTGGCCAGGCTCCCAATGCTCTCTCATCATCGCCCTCTCTTCATCATGTCATAACATTATCATACATAGCCAGTGGTGGAAAAAGTACTCACATGTTTTAGTTGAGTAAAAGTATCAATGCTGCAATGTAGAAATGCTCTGTTACAAGTAAAAGCCCGGAATAAATTGTTAGCTTGAGTTAAAGTACAAAGGTATTGGTATCAAAATGTACTTAAAGTACCAAAAGTAGAAAGTGCTCATTATGCAGCAGAATGTCCCATTTCACAAGTTTTCAAATGTATAAAATATATTAAAAATCTTTCGAAAATAGCTGATCGACGCATTGTGAGCTTGTAGATCGGCTATTTTTCAAAAGGCCGAAATGTATATAGGGCTGAAGTGGTCAACGTATGTTTTGTAATAATAATCAAAATGTATAAAGTAACTAGTAACAAAAGTTACTGGAAATTGGAAATACTCCAGTAAAGTAAAACAACACCTCAAAATTGTACTTAAGTGCAGTTCGAGTACACCTTTACCACCACTTTCCTCTGCTGGCTAGTGGCTACCAGTGGCAGATCCTACCAGATTCAGGGCCTTTACACTACTACAGGGTTGCTAAAGGTGTTACAACACCATACATCCAGTCCATGGCTCTATTATGTCAGCCCAAGCTACTCTACACTCAGCCAATACTAAGAGCTTCCCTGCAGCGTTCATTTTGACAGCAAATTCTGATTTAGTCTTAGTCTTTTGAATAACACACCATTTAGTTTTAGTCCTATTTTAGTCATCTGAAATTGTTTAGTCTTAGTCGACTAAATATCAAAACATTTGTAGTCTTAGTCTTTTAGTCCTAGTCTTACTCAACAAAATTAACACTGCTTCCCTTTACTATAATGATCACCACTTCTTCAAAGTGATCTTGTCTCTTTCTCCTACCATGTGGCTCCACACTGGGTGGACTGACCTGCCAGATGTTCTCACAACAGCAGCAGAACGGTTCACTGTCTTCAAACTGTACATCGGAGGTGCATTCATTCCATCCTCTCCCCGAAACAGATCCTATCTCCCACACCCTCATCCTCTGTCTACAATATATGCCCAAAACCTCCCCATCTATGGTGAGCTGCCTATCATTTCTATGTCCTACAGTAGCACTTAAATTGACGTGATCAGTAACAGTAGGCCTATCACAGAAATAGCATTATCTCTGATTCATGCTGATGAATATTTAGTTTAATATTTGGTGGCCTAGCCTATTCTGCTGTAGATTGCTCAGAACTGGATATTGCGTGGTCAGGAGGATAACTTCATTGTGTATGGCATCAATCATCAAAACTGACCTATAATATGCAAACATGTAGATTTGTCAGCGTTCCAAATTGATAACAGAAAAATGCTTCCCCTGCTGCTGAGGTCCATTGCCCAGGAACCTTAAAGTCGCAAACTATGCGAGTAATTTGGCTTTAGGCCATTTTTCTTCTTTTTTTTTTTGCTGTATCATGGACCAGCTAACTTGTTTCAATGAATAACATTACTGTACTGTTATCATCACTGCACCTCTTAACCATTATGCCGCACAGCTTTAAATTCAAAACAACAACAACAACACATGTTAAGAAAAACAAAACACACACACACAAAAAAACACACACACACTGACCTTCTGTGGGGCTTTAAGGATCCTATGGACTCCAGCTATCTGGTTGATCAAAGGGATGTCCTCCCTGAAGGTGTACTGCGGGGGTCTGGTGGGCTCCGGGAAGTTGGTGCTGTTGAAGGGATCCGTGTCATCTAGGAACTGTACCCTGCATACTAGCGTGGCCATGATGTATCCATGCAACACCAGTTACACTACACTACTGGAGTCTGGAGGAGAAGTGCTGGATGGTGATGATGGCTGTGATGGTGATGCAGTAGGCAGGCACACAGCCCCCTATAGGCAGACAGGTCCTCTGCAGATAGACAGACAGTTCCTCTGCAGACAGACAGACAGGCAAGTCCTCTGCAGGCAGACAGACAGGCAAGTCCTCTGCAGGCAGACAGGCAAGTCCTCTGCAGGCAGACAGACAGGTCCTCTGCAAAACAGACAGACAGACAGACAGTCAGGTCCTCCGCAGACAGACAGGCAGGCAGGTCCGCTGCAGACAGGTCCTCTGCAGACAGACAGACGGACAGGCAGGCAGGTCCTCTGCAGTATCGTCCCCTGCAGCCTCGGGACGGTCGGTTATCCTCCTTCTCGGACTTTCTTCTCCATTCGCTTCATGCGGACGCAGGGATCCAACAACACACTGCAGTCTATAGAGAGTCTAGACATCCAGGTCTCTGCAGGCAGTCAGTCAGTCAGTCAGTCAGTCAGTCAGAGTGACGTATCTCTGTCTGGATGCGTTATTCCGTCAGAGTGGTGTTGTTGTGGAGATCAGTTCAGTTCAGATCAGATCAGATCAGATACGATGTATCCAAGGTGTTGAGACTCTGCTGCTGAACACTGTGCGTCTGCTCTGTGGATCCGATGGTAAAAGTGACTCTCTCTCTCTCTCTCTCTCTCTCTCTCTCTCTCTCTCTCTCTCTCTCTCTCTCTCTCTCTCTCTCTCTCTCTCTCTCTCTCTCTCTCTCTCTCTCTCTCTCAGCAGCAGAAGCTCTTCTCCTATTACATGCGTAACGGTGACCTCTAGTGGTTGTTGGTGTGAGCGTGCAATGAACTGTACAGTTTGTAAACATTGCTGTCTGTCTGTCTGTCTGTCTGTCTGTCTGTCTGTCTGTCTGTCTGTCTGCCTGCCTGCCTGCCTGCCTGCCTGCCTGTCTGCCTGCCCGCCTGCCACATTTCTTGAGCCCTTCTTCAGTCACTGTCATCAAAACTTTAAAGGCAAAACCCAAATTGCTCAAAGTCATATCACACACACAGATAGGCCTATGTTAACGCTACATACACTAGCCTAGCAAAGGTAGGTGGGACTGCGGCGGCACACCTGTTGTGCATCACATTAATCAATACACACCATAGACCCCTTAACAGACGACGTCACACTGGTTGCAACCGTCATACTGCGCAAGCGTCAAACCCATTCTGTCAGGTCTCGCTAGGGCGCGCAGCACTAGCCAACACACAAGAGGAGGTTGAGGTGTGTGTGCTGAAACCAACGCACCCCGAAACAACAGGTTGAGAATTGATTGCATGAAACAATCACCTGTGTGTCCAGTCTCAATGTTGGTAAACAAATAATTGGTCTATAGAGCAGTGGTTCTCAACCTGTTTTTGGGACCTTTTGAGAGCTTTTCTATACCAAAAAAAGAAAGAATGAAAGACAAGAAAATAGATCATAACTGCATCAAAAGTAATCAACCAACTATAATAACTGACCAAATATAAGAAAGAGGCAGAGATTGTTTTGGGGCTCTTTTGGGGCTTGTTTCTATTTGCTTATTTGGCCTTGCTGTCTAATGTTGCTGTTCAAACCAGTCGTTCTCAAACATTTTCATGTCAAGGACCTCCAAATGTATATGTATTTGTCACGGACAAATACTTATTAACGACAATATTTTGTGCCAGCGACCCTACAAGACCTATAGTCATTTCTTTTAGGCATGTTTTCATACTGCTTGTTTCTCTCACAACACACATTCAGAGAGAGAGAGAGAGAGAGAGAGAGAGAGAGAGAGAGAGAGAGGGAGACAGAGCTGTCATAACATGTTTGTGTATCTATCTACAGAACTTGTTTAATGTGTTTCCTTGTGGCAAGCGGCAAGGCTACTATACCTGGAAATAAAGAACCGTGAACTGAAACCATTAACTGTTGTCTGTCTTTCCTTTGAGCCTGTGTCACAATATTCTATACTGTTAAGTACTGCAAGTAAAGTAGTACTGCATGTCTGTATGCAACGGCCAGGATTTGAACCCGGTCTCTCGCGTGGAAAGCCAACATCTTAACCACTAGCCTAAAGGGGAGATATTAGGCTTTTGATCAACTTGCAGTTTTGGGCCATATTTCCAAAAATTATCAAAAATAGTTTAAAAAATAACAGATAACAGATCTGCGTTGTGAGCAAATTGGTGCCTGCCTTTAATATCATGCCCAAAATAGGGAGGCCAAGTTGACAGTGTTTAATTTCACTATCTATCTCAGGCATACCACTGTGTATTCTCTATTTAGGGAAGAAGCATTCAAGTTTGCTCTGGTTTTGAGTTGATTCTTTCTAATACTGAATGTCAGATAAACTTTATCGTAGGACATCAGTGAAGATATCATTTAAAAGGTCTTGACCTACAGAGTAACATCAGGGTCAATGCTGTGGGTGGTTCATGCACATAGAGGTTGTCCTTTGAACCTTGACCCTGAGACACTTTGAAGCCTTACAGGTCAGCAACAAAACTTGCTAGAGACATGGGGTCAGCTGATTTGGTAGGCTCTTGACCTCCAATAGCTGAGGGCAACCATTCAACAGAGAGGTCAGAGGTCAACAAGAGTAATCTGCGGGAGTAATCTGACGTCCGCAAGTTGGAAAATGTACGGAGTTAAATACATCTCTTGTTCTCATACTTACAGAAAAAATGGAAATGCTATACAGAATATTTCCAGGTTGCAAGAAATATAATCAAAACAAATATTGATAGAGATAACATTTATGGATTCATCATCCACGCAAAATGAGAAATGCGCTCGCCACACTTGAACATTTGAATACGTAACACATGCACTGGGTAAGAGAAGTAATATGTTACATAATGGCGAGACCCTGACTTAATCTATGAATGTTTTCATTGTGTGGTCAATGAGTATCCATTGTACGTTTCCGTGTGTCCCAACCATAGACTGTATAAATGAGATGGACAAACCCCCTCCGCTGCTTTCTACAGACCGAAAATGACGCCTTTGCTGCAAGACTGTAGGTCCGCCATCTTTCAATACGCGTCAGAATGAGTTCAGACCATTATTGGTTGGGTAACTTGTCAATCAAGAGCGGGGGGCGGGGAATGAATGCTATTGGTTGTGTAGCGTGTCAATCAAATCATCCCGCCCCTCCTAGAGAATAGCCTACTTTATCGTCAATTTTATAATAAATAGAACCATAATTTAGCAAAACGCATATCCTGATGATTGAAAGGAGACTTTAAACTAGCGACTGGAAGCATATAGAATTTATGACAATTGTTATTACAGTAAGAAAATCTAGTCTAAAGTTTGTCAAAAAACCCATTCACTTGCGCTAAAATAAATTCTTTCTGAACTCACAGGTCGGCGCAGGGTAAAACAGCGCCACTCTGGCCATTTTGTCGGCCTCATCGTAAATATCTCAGCCTTGCCCCTTGGTCCCAACAAGCAGTGGTGCACCAACCTGGGGGGGGGGGCACCAAACGGCCCCAAAAAAAACTTCAAAATTTAGAAAAAGCACACCCCAGACTCCAGTAGTGTAGCACCCCCCCCCCCCCCCCGTTAACAAAACGCGGCACCGAACCGTGTCCGCGCAGAACCGCCCCCCCACCCCTCGCCTTGAGAAAACGCTTGCGGGGGGCACCGAACCGGGTCCAAGCACCGGGCACCACGTAGGGTTAATCCGCCCCTGCCAACAAGGCGTACATGTATGAACCCTGTCCCCCTGCCCCATAAGATAAGACACCCATCGTGTGTTTTAGCAGCCGAGGCACGCCTCTCACACACACACACACACACACACACACACACACACACACACACACACACACACACACACACGACACCGCACAGTGGACTACACACCTTCACCTGATGTTCCCTGAGACCTTGGCCTTTGTTACAGGAATAACAAACCCTACAGGAGACCATTCCTCGACTGCACACACTGACTGCACACACAGGGCCACAATAGCATCTTAGTTATTTGTGATAGAGGAACCATGAAGCTGCAGCTCCCCAACCCAGGCCTGGAGGCCAGGATACTGTCTTATGAGGAGCTGGAGAAGGCGGAGACGGACGAGGCCGGCACCAGACCCAAATGGGAGAACAAGACCCAGTACATGCTGACCTGCGTGGGCTTCTGCGTGGGGCTGTCCAACGTCTGGCGCTTCCCCTACCTGTGTCAGAGTCACGGAGGAGGTAAACCGCGGTGGAAAGTATATTTACCCAAGTACTGTACTTAAATACCGTTTTGAGGTACATTTACTTTACTTGAGTACATACAGTATTTATACTTTAACCTACTACCCAACTACAACGTTTTACTCCACTGAAATGTTTTAGATACAGCTTTAGTTAATTGTTACTTTGTGGATTTAGATTATTATTGCAAAACACACATTAGCCACTTACTCCCTATTGTATACGCTGTGTGCTTTTACTTACTGTAAATATATTTATCCCAATCCTTTCTGTACTTTACCTCAAGTCAAATTGTGAATACAGGCTTACATTTACGGAGGTAAATGATGTGACTTTGATGAGTTGTTCTCTTTTTGATCACCTTGATTAATGGCCCATTGGCCCCAATGGCCCATTAATGGCTTCAAAGACAGTCAAAGACAGGTGATGAGGTGGCAGGTGACACATGCCGCTGTCAGAGGTGACATTTCAGAAAAACCAAGTAGGGGGTGGCAAAAAAAAGGTGAACACTTAATCTTCAAGCTCACAATGTGTCGCAATGTGTTGTTGTGAGCTTGTAGATCCACTATTTTCACTATTTTGTTGCCCAAATTAGGCAAACATTTGTTGTTGTTGTTCACACAATTCTGTCTACTGAAGTAAAAAGTCTTTATACTTCAGTAGACAGACTCAATGACCAAAATAGCACAGTATAGCAATAACAGGATAAGAAGTTTGATATGCTCATAGAACACCTTGAGAAAGGCTTATGTGGGCGATTTAACAGCCTATACATTGTACTTTAACCACCGTATACCCCTTGTGCCTAATATATCTCCTGTCATTAAGTGCTTTTGAATTTCCTCAATAAAAGGCAAAAACTAAGGTTTGCTCTTTGGATATGGGCCTATTGCTCTGATGTTTACTGAGGTATGATAAACAGCAGTGGTTCTCAAAACATTTTCACGTCAAGGACCTCAAAATTCATATGTATTTGGCCGTTGACACATCTGAAAGGACACCCATAATAGAAGATTTGTGTTGTTAAATGTTCTTGAAATTATTAAAATATGTTTCAAAGATGTTCACTGGGGACACATTGGAACCCCCTCAATGAACCCTGGAGGTCCCCGAACCCCACTTTGAGAACCACTGTTGTACAGTATGTGCCTATAGCTCCTTTATTGATTTCCAAAAAACAAGTGGAATATTATATTCAGTTATGGGCTATGAATGATAATGTGAAATGGCGCACCCTGTAGACTAAACAACATAATGCGCTGCCAACCACATCATTGTGATGTCTTCACATATCATGCCTTACGTCACACCATGGCTTCACATCGCCATGTGTTGTGAGAATATATACTGTAGGGCTATAGCTGCTATTTTGGAGCATACAAACAAAGCACAACAAAGTATCAGGCTTCTCCCAATCCATGTTTCTCTCTCCATTCTAGCCTAATGAATATCATCAGATATCAAACCTGACACTCACTCACTCACTCACTCACTCAACTCACTCAACTCACTCAACTCACTCAACTCACTCAACTCACTCAACTCACTCAACTCACTCACTCACTCACTCACTCTGTTTTTAAGGTGCGTTCATAATTCCCTTCCTGATCCTGCTGGTGTTGGAAGGAATCCCACTCCTCCACTTGGAGTTTGCCATCGGTCAGCGTCTAAGGAAAGGCAGCCTGGGTTCCTGGTCCACCGTTCATCCTTACTTGACAGGCATTGGTAAGTAGGGCTGCAACTATCGCTGATTTTCTTTGTGATCATTCCATCACTTCCTTTTTTCAATTAATCGCAAAATCTACAAGTTCACATCATTGGCCTTGTTGACGGAGAGACGTGAGCGCTATAGATTTGCTATTTCAGCAAAGAGACTTGGTGTCTGTAGAGGATGAAAAGGCAGGGGACCAAGTATAGACCCATGGGGGACCCTGGGTAACTGTACAGTATACACAGTATGGGGTTTAAGTGGTTAAGTTTCTTGGTATGCTGGCAGTGTGCACAAGAAATATAACCCTGATCGATCTAGGACAGACAGACAGACAGACAGACAGACAGACAGACTCCTGGTGGAGGTAACAATTTGAATTGAATACATGGAAGAATGCCTACCTGTTGGAATTAAAAAGCGATTCTCATCTCCTGGGTCCTAGTGCTAGAAATTTTCTTGGGTCTTCAAAGTCCTTTCTGGGTCAACAAGGTAAATAATAGAGGAAACTTGGAATCCAAGCTTCCTCAGTACCTTGCTGATTCCAACTTTGCACTTTTAAGTCTGCTATTTGCCTAAATTGTAAATAGTCTCAATGCTCTCTCTCTCTCTCTCTCTCTCTCTCTCTCTCTCTCTCTCTCTCTCTCTCTCTCTCTCTCTCTCTCTCTCTCTCTCTCTCTCTCTCTCTCTCTCTCTCTCTCTCTCTCTCTCTCTCTCTCTCTCTCTCTCTGTTACATTTCAATTAGTCTTGCGTCACCAGACTGTTGCCTCCCACAATTTACAAATGTTTCCGGCATACAGTCTGGGACTCGGAAGCTCTGATAATGTGTAAGGGGAAAGCGGATGCCCCTCCCCTACCCACGTCCGTTTTAGCATTGTGCAGTGGCGCATAGGAGTCCGACTGGAATCAACGAATCTCATAAACATCGTTTATGTCTACTAGTGTCTTCTTTAACAGTTTTTTCGGCGTTAATTCCATGATACCTTTCTCAGTTTTCTGTGATAAACAATCCTCGCACAAATAACATGAATCTACCGCTCCTATGACTATGCTTCCGCCTCGGTTCTGTTTCCACTGGGACTACAGGTCCGCGGGCACCGCGTCGTGATTGGTCGAATGTCTTTCCGGTCTGAACAACTTCCGTTACACAGCTTTCGGGAAGTGGAGTTCCAGACTCTATATAGCATTCAGAGATTGTGGAATAGTTGTCTGGTGACGCGAGACTACATTTCAATTGACAGGTATTGCGGCCACGTGTGTGTCTCTGACGATCAGCCTCTACTACAACACCATCATTGCCTGGGTCCTGTGGTTCTTCTTTAACTCGTTCCAAAGCCCTCTGCCGTGGAGCCTGTGTCCAACCAACGCCAACCTGACAGGTAGAGGTCCCCGAGTTCCTGAAGAGTCGAAATGAAAAGCCACAACACATGCATGCCTAAACCCAAAAGGCATTACGTCTCTAGGTAACCGAAAGACTCGCCCCAAAACACACTCGCCCCCATGTTTTTTCGCGGATCGCTCGCCCCCAGCGGTTCTTGTATTTGTTTTACTGAGGTTAAGGTTAGGAATAAGGTTAGGGTTAGGCATAGTTTTACTGAGGTTAAGATGAGGAATAAGGTTAGATGTAGGCATAGTTTAGCTGAGGTTAGGTTTAGGAATACCTGGTGGCGACCATTCTGAGGTCATTGGATTTGACCCGAGGCGAGCGTGTTTTGGGGCGAGTGTTCTTGTATTCCGTCTCTATACTAGAGGCCACAACTATTAATGGAATTAATTGAGTAGAGCATAGACTGTTCATAAAGCAGACGCATAAGGATGTAAGAGTCCTCCAAGCCAATGAACACTGGTTTCACCTAAAAACAGAGAGATACAGGCGTTAACTCATCACTTGACATGATAATGATAACACAGAAGTATTATCCTCCTTGAATACAGCATGCTGTGCCATTTACTATTATGTTGAATTATACAGTATCCTAATGGACTACCACTAGCATATCTGTTATATTCATTATAATCAAATATCCAATGTACTGTATGTACATTGCAGGGGGTTTGAGGACCCCCTGGAAGACGAGATGCTGCATCTCAAGGGGTTTATCCTCCAATGAAATTTTCAAATCAAATTAAAAAAAAAAGTCTTGCAAAGTGCATTAATCCGTTTGAACTTACTGTGTGACAAATGTTTGGATGGTGTGTGTGTGTGTATGTGTGTGTGTGTGTGTGTGTGTGTGTGTGTGTGAAGCATAATATTGTTAATATAACTGTTATTATTATATTGTGTCAGGCGTAGTGCTGGAGTGCCAGCGGAGCTCCCCTACAGATTACTTCTGGTACAGACAGACTCTGAACACAACCTCCAGCATTGAGGATGATGGAGGGCTGCAGTGGTGGATGGTGTTATGTCACATTGCTGCATGGGCCATACTCTACGTCTGTATCGTCCGTGGCATTGAGACTACTGGGAAGGTAGGCTACTGTAAAGCCTCATGCACACTTCATCGTAGCCTATGACATTGCAACGTGCCGGAAGTAGCAGCTATTCACGGTGACACCGTCGTAGGCTTAAGTTACAATTCCACATATTGTTGCTGTCGGGCAGAAACCTCTTATCTCCATATTTTAACTTTTTGTGTTTTTTCGTAAATCATTCTTCTTGATCATACTACAGCGTCACACAAAAGTATCAAAAGTAGCAGACCTGCAAACTTGAA
Organism: Gymnoscopelus microlampas; assembly: GCF_963454915.1. Classification (NCBI taxonomy): domain Eukaryota; kingdom Metazoa; phylum Chordata; class Actinopteri; order Myctophiformes; family Myctophidae; genus Gymnoscopelus; species Gymnoscopelus microlampas. Next base: position 47,742,633 of record NC_139940.1, on the reverse strand, counting down.
ACGTGGCGTAAAGCGACGTTTTAAGTTTGTCGATCTGCTACTTTTGCTATTTTTTTTTTTGAATCCTGAAAAGAGACATGAGGTTTCCACCCGCCAGGGACGATATTCAATTCATCAGCTTAGAACCACAACCACAAATGAAAGCTTTTGATCTCATAAGGATTTGGAAACAGATTGTTATCCACTTTGTGTCACACCCTGTATTTGAGGTTGACCCAGTCGACCCTTTCTTGATTACTGTACACTTCATAATGAAGCTGAGAAGGCTTCCCTGTTCTGACTCACTTGCATTGGTTATTACCAGTCAAATGGACTATTTGTCATATCGTAATAATGTCGCATTTCAGCTCACGTAGATCAGCAACTCTTTCAATAATTTGGTTAGAATACAGTGCAGAAATAAGCATCAATGTGTCCTTCTCCCGAGGCGGTGTATGTAGCCCTGAAGGGATCTATGAACGGACTGAAGTTCCTCTTCACACCAGATGTAAGCTGCATGCATGTGTGCACCAGAGAACATAAATGAACATTGGATTTGTACCGTGTGGGATCCTTGCCTAAATGCCTAGTCTTTTATGTAGCTACAGCTGGACTCACATACTGTAGACCAGTGTTTCCCAAATGCTTTAGCTCAAGACCCAAAAGAGAAATTAGACGTTTGCCCGGGACCCTAACAAGTGAAAATAGCAGATCACAGCGCGTTGCTTCGAGCCGCGTTGTGAGCTTGTAGATCTGCTATTTTCAGTTTCCTTCTTCAACGTTTCTTTTATTTATTTATGGAAATTATTAGATTTTCTGATTTTATTTATGAAATAATTTAGAAAAATGTTGGAATTGTTTTTAATTGATGAAAGGTTGTGATTTTCTTTTGTTTAAACTTTTTTTTTCAAATAATAAACTATATTTTCAAATATAGGAAAAGAAAAAAAAGCGATACTCGCGACCCACAAAAATCGGTCCACGACCCACTGTTTGGGAAACACTGCTGTAGATGTCACAACTCACACATGAATTTAAGATTTGTTTAAAGAGTGTTTTGTTGTTAAAAAGTTAAAGCTCTATAATCAGATAGCAGCCTAATCACTGCAGAGTGTTTGTTCAGGGTTCTCTCCGTCTCTCAAGTAAACAGGAAAAACAATTTCAGATCGGGATACCAATTTTATCTAGAGAGAACTCCACAAAGATCATTTATCGGCTTCGATTTCCAGTTCCATTTTTCTGCCACGCTCATTTTTGGGTTTCATCACTCCCAATTTAAGTTGTTTATTCTGTATCCTGTAGGAGTTCTCTCGCGATCCTGATTGGATAAAAGTCTCCCGATTTAAAACATTATTTACTGTTTACTAAAGTGCTGGAGAGACAGGAAGACCCCTGTTACTGAACAAACACTGATTATCAGTACAATGTCAGAATATACTGTATAGAGCAATATCACTATGTTTAAAAATGAATAAATAAATAAATGTATGTCTCAGTTGGCAGAACTGATGAATCCATCGACCTGGTTGGATGCAGGTGCTCAGGTCTTCTATTCATTCTCTTTGGCTGTTGGCGGGCTCATCTCCTTCTCCAGCTATAACTCAGTACAGTAAGCTCCTGCTTTTATTGTGTACTTTAAAAAGGAAAAGAAGAAAAAATATAGCTGCAAGCAGCGATAATACGGGGCCAGGAGAGAGAAAGAGAAATGATAATTCCTTTAACAGGTCAGTTCATGAAAGTCCTTGCGGTCTTGTTTCCAATGAGGGCCTGTGAGCAATTAGGGGTTAAGAGTCTTGCTCAGGGACAAATTTCATTTCATCGACACATTTGCTGACCTGGCCTGGAATCGTACCTGGGTCAACCAGAGCCTCTGGCTCCCTAGGCGGGCTCACTAACCACTCAGCTATGGCTGACCCTCAGAGAGAGAGAGAGAGAGAGAGAGAGAGAGAGAGAGAGAGAGAGAGAGAGAGAGAGAGAGAGAGAGAGAGAGAGAGAGAGAGAGAGAGAGAGAGAGAGAGAGAGAGAGAGAGAGAGAGAGAGAGAGAGAGAGAGAGAGAGAGAGATGGAAACAGAATAGATTGAAGATAGAAACGGAATAGATTGAAGAGACAGAGAGAGAGACATGGAAACGGAATAGATTGAAGAGAAAGACATGGAAACGGAATAGATTGAAGAGAGAGAGAGAGAGCCATGGAAACGGAATAGATTGAGTCATGTTTTTTGCAATTCAACTTAAATGAGTCTGCATCAAGTGAGGCTTGAACCGGCAACCTTGCGGTCGTGAGGCACTCTTAGGTAGCTGCAACACTACCTATAGTGCTATAGCTTTGTCCAGGATGATATTGTCTGTTGAGGATCACAAACTCTTGCCTTCTGTCATGACCCAAGCCCCTGTTTCACTAACACTAAGATCACTCGTTCACAAACCATTTACCAATGAATAAATTGTACATCTCCTCAGAAGCAAAACTAGTGAAAGTAGCCGATCTACAAGCTCACAAACCATTAAAAGTTGTCAGATTGTACATCGGCTATTTTCACAATGAAGTATGTTATACATTGAAAAAACATACTCTCATTGCTATCTGAAAAGTTGTGAGATTGTAGATCAGCTATTTTCACAATGAAGTATGTAAAAAACACTCAATTAAGTATTTCATGTTATCTTTAACAATTGCAGATGTATTCATTGATAGTCATGTTGTGTGAAATGCAACTTAGATGAAGTCTGCACCAAGTGAGGCTTGAACTGGTGACCTTGAGGTTGTGGGGCACACATTTAAGCGAGAAGCCACCAACAGACAATAACCTGTGAAAGGAGAACACACAGATGATACAGTTTCACGCAAATAGCTGAAAAATCCTGGGTTTAAGTGTTTTTCAAACTGCTCAAGATTGCGGACAATCTAAGGGCGGTGCTTACTGGTTAACGTGATAGATGTGTTCCTCATTAGTCAAGGCACATGTGTAAGCAGGTCTAATGGCTGTCGGCCAAACGAGGCATGACTTTTGCCTGTTTAAAGTTTCAATTTTCAAAAAATTGCTATAGCGCCCCCGTTTGACCAATTGGAGTAAGATTGGTTTCAGTGATATTTGGAATGGCCCTTTACATTTCTGCAAAGTTTCAAAGAATGGTAAGTCTGCATGTATGTGTTAGGGGCAGATGAATAATTGTCATAAAACTGCAATATTCATTGGCTCATTAAAGCTTCATTTTTTCACTTATGGAAGATATTTTGCAAACGTTTTTTGGTATAGGTCCAAAGTTCATGTGTAAAAAGTTTCGTGCAGATTACTCAAAAATCCCAGGAGGAGATAGGTTTTAACTGTTTTTCATATAATTCGAAATGGTGGGAGATCTAAGGGTCAGAGGTCAAAAGTCAGAGTGTGAAAGTTGTTCATCATGAGGAGACGCATGTGTGTATTGAAGTTTTATGGCTGTAGGTAAAACAGGGCATGAGTTGTACCTGTTCAAAGTTGGCATTTTCAACTGAGTGCTATAGCGCCACCTTTTGACGAAAGATTGTGAGATTTATTTTTTGATCGTTTTTCATGACCATCTATCATATGGCCGAGTTTCATAAAAAGCGTATGCACGGTTCAGCCAGAACTGGCAAAAACGGCAGAAGAAGAAGAAGAAGAAGAAATGGAATAATGCGAATAACAATACGGGTCCATGCTGGAAGCCTGGCCCCGTAACAAGGGAATTGGAGAATAATTATTCAATGTCAGAACTCAGGACTAGAAAGAGGACAATTCAAGTTATTGCCAGATAATGTACAGCAGCTATGAGAGACAAGCTGCTTACTGTCTTCAGTTGTTGCCAGTATACATTACTGTATGTATACAGTATGCCAGGATACTGTATACTACAGTATGTATACGGTATTCGTTTTTACTTACGCATACCGTTGCTCTGTATTGTTGATGCTTCTTGTTTTAGTTTTTGCCTTGTATTGCTGTACATTTAATTTCCTTACTCTTTACCTAAAACCCTTTAACCTTAACTGCCGCCTCTGGGCCACTGAATTTTCCCCGCGCCCGCGGTATAATAAAGGTATCCATCTATCTTTGTATATTGACTCTTGAAAGTATCCAGCCTACCCTTTATAGTCAATAAAAAGATGATCTTATCTAAACCTACCGTATCTTATAGATTGCTCTGTCACCCTGTTGTCCTCTCTCTCTCCAGTAACAACTGTGAGCAGGATGCAGTGATCATCTCCATAATCAACGGCTTCACCTCTGTGTTCGCTGCCAGCGTCATCTACACCGTCATCGGCTTCAGAGCCACAGACAGATACGACAGCTGTCTCAGCGGGTAGGATGTTACAATGATGGACATGTTTCGCACTGGCAGCCCCAAATCCCCCTTTTTTCAGATTGATGTAAGTCTGAACAGCCAAAAACATAAAAACACTTGGAATCAGATGTTTGCCAAAAAAAAACGGATTTGAACCACATTCCTACTAGCTGGTTTGAAATGTGATTCAAATCCGATTTCTAAAGCTGCGTCTCAGTTTGAATCCTGATCTATGCTTCATCATAGCAAAACACTTAACCCCTAACTGCTCCCCCTGAACAAGGCCTATGATTGACAAGGCAGTACTATAAGGTCTTTGGATGTGTCTTTGGGTTGCTCTCAGGAACATCTTGGCATTGTGACGTACTGTAAGGAGTTTGGATGTGTCTTGTTGCTCTCAGGAACATCTTGGCGTTGCTCAATACGTTTGACCTTCCTGAAGGCCACGTCACCGAGAACAACTACGACCAGGTTCTGCAGGATTTCAATCAGACGAACCCAGAGATCCTTCAAGGGCTGGATTTGAAGACTTGTGTCTTGGATACTTTCCTTAGTGAGGTAACATTTTATTTTAGCTGCTATGTAGTACTTGATGTGGAATACAAAAAAGAAAGTGTACAGTAGGCTAATGAAATGTTTTTTTTTATTACTCTGCGTGCAGAATAAAATATTGCCACTTCATTTTCAATCTTTATTTTCCAATTTGCACTTTATTTTCTTATTTTTTTATATCTACATTTTTATCCCACGATTTTGGAACCCATTTTTCACCCAGTGCCAATGCCTAAGCTTGTAATCCTGGGCGCCACTCTCCCTCTGCCAGCCTGGAGAGAGCCCCGAACTGAGCTCATGCTTCCTTCAACGCATGAGGAGTTAGCAGGCCGCTTCTTATCACCTTACAGGGGGGAGTTTCCCCGGTAGGTCGTAGCACGTGGAAGGATCACGGTATTCCAACCAGTTCCTTTCCCCTCCATCAGGCGCCCCGGCTGACCGGTGGTGAGGCAGTATAGTGACCAGGATTACTGCATGTTTTTTGTGAGGGTACCTACCCTGGGTAACACAGGGAGAACATGCAAACTCCACACAGAAAGGCCCTTTCGCCAACCCCACCTAGGGTATGGGCACTGATGACGCGGGGGAACTTTATTGTCTCTTGAAGGCTATCATGCAGACAAGACAGCAAGTATCGTGTCTATAACAGTGTTTATTAAATGTTCTTGAAACGCCCCGATTTTACGACATGAACAACGACCAAACAACATATGGAAAGCCAATAAGAAATAGTTTCCCCAGCTCGCCATGCTCCCTTTCATGTCCACGTCCGACTACACCCACCCACCCACACACACACACGCACCTACCTTTGGCTCACTGTGGAAACAGCAGTCTTTGCTTTCATGTGTTCCGTGACGGAACAATCTTTGTCAAGTACACTAGTAGCCTACATGAATGACACCAATCACATTGTCATGAATGGAATACGTTTGTATATGAATTTAACCCCTTACCGACGTGTACAATGCGCGTTCGAGTTACACTAAAATAAAGCGATCATGTATATTCCCCCGTGAGTCACGGGTTGCCGTGCTGCCACGTTAATGAGAGATAGCCTGGCAAGGCAGTCATAATCTGAACGTTTATGGAGTGATTGATAAATGAATGCATAAACCTGAAAGGTGGCGTGTGCTGGATGGTTATATCTCCTGGTGGCCCAAATAAATCCACAGCGTGAAGATTACCTGCACTGGGCACAGGTTTGACGCGTCAGGTTTCTAACCCTAACCTAGGTTGCACATAACTCCGGACACGCTACTGTGTATAAGTTTGGGGACCTCACTGTCCATGAAAAGATTACAGTGGCGCCGGTATCGACTCCCGAAAATGATCTCGCATAAGCGCTCGTATATTTTGAAAATAGCAGATCTAGCTTGTAGATCTGCTATTTTCAAATAGCCAATACAGCCAGCAATCTTATCTTAATGACTGTTAAAGCAGTTTGTTTAAATGAGTGAATGATTAAGCACCTAACTCGTAACATTGCAAATAGGCCAGGTTAGATTTTAATTGCTTGTCATTGTCACTTGGAAATAAAATAGGTGTGCATGTCCATGTATGCCTTTATAAAATGTTATATTTTCACAGGTATTATTTATTAGTGTGTTATACAGTATACACATTTTGGAGTGAATACATGTGTCCAGATGCCTGTCAGATGGTCAGGCAATGCTGCTCCGCAGGTCTACGATGGAACAAATGGGTGCAGCCAAAGTCTACCCAGCTTCAGACCTGACGTGAGATTTCAGTGGTCGTACACTGAAGTCAAAGTCACGATAGATTGATAAATGCCAAAAATTGCCACTTTGATAAATGAGGGCCTCTGTGTGCAGGGGCCTTTAATAGTGATATTTACTGCACTTCATTGACAAGAGAACAGAGCAGCATCTCAGATAGAGAGCATGCAGGGTTTTAGAGTACGGGCACAAACCTCACGTTAATGGCCCTTACACACCGGGAGGATTTATTTTGTGTGATTATTTCGCAATAATTTAAACTGCTGTTTGTGTCATGAGCACATCCACATGTGAATGTGAATATTGCGTGGCAATAAAGCGAATCAAGGTTGATTTTTCACTGCAAATAAAAGCATCAGCTCGTATGCGTAAGTCATACTGTAATTTCTTGCCTTTTATTGATACAGTGTATAGAGACAGGAAACAGGGAGAGAGAATCAGGGAGTGACACGAAGCAAAGGTCTGGGAATCGAACCAGGGACTCGCTGTCAGGCATCAGGGCTTATGTGATATGCGCCCTAATCTCTTTGTTATCGGCGCCCCTCAAATTAATAGCTGTATTGGTATGGCTTGTTTCTCTTACCAGGTGTGACTTGTGCACTCTGCTGCCTGGTGGGTTTGATATTTGTCCAAGGTTCAGGGAGCTACTGGCTGACCATCTTCGATGTCTACGGACCATCCGTCCCTCTGTTGGTCGTTGCACTCTGTGAGGTGCTCGCCGTTGTCTACGTGTACGGAATTGACAGGTGAGATAAGAGATAATGAAGACAAATATGCATTGTTTACATTTTAAATATTCTGTCAAAAATCTTCAAAAATAGCCCTAGTATTAAGTAGTGCTTAATTGGTTAAAGGAAGATTGCAATGGAAATGCATGCCCATATATGTTGTGCAAATTGTAAGCTCTTTCACTCATTTCATCTGGAAGCATTGCAGCATTCCAGTGCCCATTTTTGGATTCACATGTGTTGTATGTGGTGTGCACCTCTGTCATTTCTTTGGATTACCCTACTTTAGATTTGATACCTCAATTCTCTCAGTTGTCATAACCGAATGTTATTAGGTGACATGTCATGCTGTCAGTGATACATGCAGCAGATTCTGTATCTGCACTTGGAAGACATTTTCTTACTGTATAGGCTCTATTCACAGCAGCCATATTACGAAGACATTCACAGGTGTTACCAATGATACTAATGAAGGCTCTGTTCCATTTGTACACTCTGAGTGTGTACAAATGGAACCAAATGGGTCCATTTGGTTCCATGTGTACACTCTCAGAGTTACACACCTGTAAGGGGCCATTTGGAAGCCCATGAGGGTCCCTGGACCCCAACTGTAGACCCACTGGTGTTTCCAGTGAGCCAACATGCACAATATTAGCACCCTGACTCTGTTTGACCAGAAGGAACAGAGCCTTCATTAGTATCATTGGTAACACATGTGAATGTCTTCATAATATGGCTGCTGTGAATAGAGCCTATTATGAGATAGGTGAGCTTGCTTCCCCAGGTTCAACGATGACATCGAGTTCATGATCGGCCACAAGCCCAACCTGTTCTGGCAGGCCACATGGAGAGTGATCAGCCCACTCATCATGGCTGTCATACTGGTCTTCTATCTCATCAGCAAAGTTACTGAAGAGCTCTTCTACAAGACCTGGAATCCTGAATCGGTAGTGTTTTCTTATGAATTCATGAAAATTGTACATGTATAATGTGTAAAACAATTGAAACTTTCACACAATACATAATATAACCAGAATACCTCCAACTTTGTCTTTTCAGGAGACGTTCCCAGTAATGGAGCAAGAGTCATATCCTTTCTGGGCTTATATAGTCATCTTTATACTGGCCGGAATTCCCAGTCTTGCTGTACCTCTTATTGCCCTTTTTAAATATTTTTGGGGAAAGAAGACTGATAAGAGTTTGTTCCACAATATCTCTGACAACACGCAAATGAATGACAAGCCCCAGAAGTCCTTCGATTGATGAACTGCAGAAGAAAAAAAATAAGTCTTTGTCGACTTTTGCACAGTTTTGGCGTTTACATGGGTTATTATGATTATTATTATTATTATGAAGTCATTTTACATTCATTTGAGATTTCATAAAACGTAGATTAATGGTATGATTTTTTTTCGGGTGCTCTGCTGGCGTGGGGGTAAAGGTAGCTCTACGCACTCCACCAAACAGACTACTACAGATTACTACAGACTGGCAGTCGAATGAAGTCGGGAGATCAGTCGGTTGGAAGGTGTGAAAAAAAGTTGCTGAATGTAGTACCTGAAAGCCGACACCGACAGACGGCTATATGGGTGCTAGCCTATGTGTTGATGTGTCTTTCAACAAGCTTTCTGCAACAGACGCTTTCCAACACTTACCACCGCCAACGTCGGTGCGGTGGAGAGCTACCTTAAAGTACCTGTTGTGTCGACCACTACGAAGTTCCACTACATGAATTTGTGGGGAGGGCAAAATGTGTAAAAGGGGTAAAAAATATTGGCAATAATTATGCACACACAAGTAGTAGTTATGGTATTCGTTTGTTTTGGGAAGAACTCATTCCTTCCTCTACAACAGATTTTGACAGAAAGTCTCATGGAACCTGTCTATTCTTTCACAGTTTTGTCAGATCCTGTGTCTAGGTGAGACATGACCTTTGACCTCTGAATATCTCAACAGAAGGGCAGGGAGACAAAACAACTACCCCAATTGTATGAATGATATTGTATTAACATGCTCTACCATACAGATTGGACAAAATTACATTTTATTCTTACAAAAGGTTACAAGTGCCGGCCGCTTTAACTGTATCAGGAATGTGTAAAAACGTTGCTTGGTTTTTGTTTGCATGTAATTGTGGTGTATAACATATAAGTGGGGTTGTAAATACTTGTTCTTAGTTTTTTTTTAAGCTTCTAACTCTTCAAGGAAGTTTCAAGAAAGAGTTGGAATGAAGTGAGAAAAGAGTAAAAATAAAAAAATCACACCCAGTGTGAAGTGGGCGGTGTGGTCACAGTGGTCATCACAGTGATGGAAGTTGACTTAAAGACCCACAATGTGTGATTCACTTAAAAAAAAACATAAATGTGACAAACATAAAAGTGCTTAGTCCTATTTATAGCTATGCACATGTGTGATGTGTTTCACTAGCCAATCACAGTCCTGAATAGAGTCAACCAGTGTACAATGGTGGCCAATCACGGTGCAGGGTTAGGGGGGTACACTGGTGGCCAATCACAGCGCAGGGTTGGGGGGGTGCAATGGGGGTCGATGTCCAAACCTCACAGGGGCGGTTGCACCGCCCAAAAACAAAAACAAGGAAGTGCTACCACCTTGTGTCTGTATGTTATGTCTAACCGCATGTACAAACTCTACCAGCTGGATTATGCTATATGTAGATATCTTAGCACGCTCTCTCTCTCAGAAGCTCTCCTATTACATTCACAACGGCGACCTCTAGTGGTTGTTGGTGTGAGTGTGCAATGAAGACAGTGTCTGTCTGTCTGTCTGTCACATTTCTTGAGCCCTTCTTCAGTCGTTGTCCTCAAAACTTCAAAAGCAAAACCCAAATCTGTCAAACTACATTCACACAAGCCTCGACTCTTCTGTCATACACACAGCTAGGCCTATGTTAACACTACAGACACTAGCCTACATCAAACGCAGTGAGCACTGCGGCTGCACACCTGTTGTGCATCACATTTATCAATACACACCATAGAGCAGTGGTTCTCAACCTGTTCTTTTTTTTTGGGGGGGGGGGCAGGTGAGCTTGTAGATCGACTGTTTTCACAATATTTATCTGTGGAACGTGTGTTGGTTGTTGCGATAGGCGCAGCCAGAGCAATGTTGGTCCTTGTCAGGCAACAGTGCAGTGTTTCCCAACCTAGGGGTCCAGGGACCCCCTTGGGGAGGACGCCAAAGATCACAGGGGCGTGAGGCCTTGTCTGTTTGGAGTCCAACATTTTAAGCATGTTGCATGAAATCTTAACTTGCAGTTTTGGGCCATATCTTTATTTAATTTGTTTTATTATCAAAAAAGTATTTAAAAAAATAGCAGATCTACAAGCGTTGTGAGCAAATTGATGCCTGCCTATGATGGCATGCCCAAAGTAGGGCGGCCAAGTTGACAGTGTTTCATTTCACTAATAATTTAATCAGCTGGTTAGGTAGGCTACTGTTATCTAATCATTGTGATTAGATCTGAAGATACAGTAGCTTGTACATTTTATTGTACATACACTGTTGGTTTTGAAAGATTTTCCACAAATGTGAAGGCATCTCAGGCATACCACTGTGTATTCTCTATTTACGGAAGAAGCATTCAAGTTTGCTCTGGTTTTGAGTTGATTATTTCTAATACTGAGTAACATCAGGGTCAATGCTGTGGGTGGTTCATGCACATGGAGGTTGCCCTTTGAACCTTGACCCTGAGACACTTTGAAGCCTTACAGGTCAGCAACAAAACTTGCTAGAGACATTTGGTAGACTCTTGACCTCCAATAGCTGAGGGCAACCTTTCAACAGAGAGGTCAGGGGTCAACAAGAGTAATCTGCGGGAGTAATCTGTCGTCCGCAAGTTGGAAAATGTACAGTGTGGAGTTAAATACATCTCTTGTTATCAACAAATACTTACCGGAAAAAAATGTAGTATGGAAATACTATACAGAATATTTCCAGGTTGTCAAAAATGTAATCAAAACAAGTATTGGATAGAGATGTCAAATGATGTAACATTTATGGATTCATCATGCACACAAAATGAGAAATGCACTCGCAACACTGGAACATTTAAATACGTAACACATGCACTGGGTAAGAGAAGTAAATATGTTACATAATGGCGAGACTCTGACTTATTCTATGAATGTTTTCATCGTGTGGTCAATGAGTATCCATTAATGAGATTGTGTTGCCCATGCGCACACGTATGAACCCTGTCCCGCTGCCCCATAAGATAAGACACACAATCGTGTGTTTTAGCAGCCAAGCCACACCTCACACACACACACACACACACACACACACACACACACACACACACACACACACACACACACACACACACACACACACACACACACACACACACACACACACACACACACACACACACACACACACACACACACACAGTGGACTGCACACCTTCACCTGATGTTCCCTGAGACCTTGGCCTTTGTTACAGGAATAACAAACCCTACAGGAGACCATTCCTCGACTGCACACACTGACTGCACACACAGGGCCACAATAGCATCTTAGTTATTTGTGATAGAGGAACCATGAAGCTGCAGCTCCCCAACCCAGGCCTGGAGGCCAGGATACTGTCCTATGAGGAGCTGGAGAAGGCGGAGACGGACGAGGCCGGCACCAGACCCAAATGGGAGAACAAGACCCAGTACATGCTGACCTGCGTGGGCTTCTGCGTGGGGCTGTCCAACGTCTGGCGCTTCCCCTACCTGTGTCAGAGTCACGGAGGAGGTAAACCGTGGGGGAAAGTTAACTAAGTATATTTACCTAAGTACTGTACTGAAATACCGTTTTGAAGTACAATTTGCTTTACTTGAGTAGTATTTATACTCAAACCTTCTACCCAACTACATCTCAGAGGCAAATATTGCACTTTTTACTCCACTAAAAAGTTTTAGATACAGCTTTAGTTAATAGTTACTTTGTGGATTTAGATTATTATTGCAAAACACACGTTAGCCACTTACTCCCTCTTGTATACTCTGGCTTACTGTAAATCTATTTATGCCAATACATTTTGTACTTTTACTCAAATCAAATTGTGAATACAGGCTTACATTTACAGAGGTAAATGATGTGACTTTGATACATAATAACTCTGATGAGTTTTTCTCTTGTTGATCACCTTGATTAATGGCCCATTGGCCCCAATGGCCCATTAATGGCTTCAAAGACAGTCTATTGTCAAGAGAAGATAAGGTGGCAGGTGACACATAGCCTGGTTCCAGACGAATCTGCCATTGCAAAAAAAAATGCCCTTGGAGTCTGGCCATGCCAGGCTAGGTGACACATGCCACTGTCAGAGGTGTAATTTCAGAAAAACTAAGTAGGGGGTGGCAAAAAAAAAGTGAACACTTAATCTTCAAGCTCACAATGTGTCGCAATGTGTTGTTGTGAGCTTGTGGATCCACTGTTTTCACTATTTTGTTGCCCAAATTAGGCAGAATGTGTGTTGTTGTTGACCCAATGATCAAAATAACACAGTACAGCAATAACAGCATAAGAAGTTTGATAAGCTCATAGAAAAGCCTTGAGAAATGCTTATGTGGGCGATTTAACAGAATATAAATTGTACTTTAATCACCGTATACCCCTCGAGCCTATGCATATCTCCTGTGATTAAGTGCTTTTAAATTTCCTCAATAAAAGGCAAAATCTGAGGTTTTCTCTTCGGATATGGGCCTATTGCTCTGATGTTTACTAAAGTATGATATACAGCAGTGGTTCTCAAAACATTTTCATGTCAATGACCTCAAAATTCATATGCATTTGGCCGTTGACACAACTGAAAGGACACCCATAATAGAAGATTTGTGTTGTTAAATGTTCTTAGAAATAATTATAAAAATATTTCTCTAAAATGTTCACTGGGGACACATTGGAACCCCCTCAAGGACCCTTGGAGGTCCCCGGACCCCACTTTGAGAACCACTGATGTACAGTGCCTATCGTGTACAGTGCCTATAGCTCCTTTATAGATGTCGATCCAAAAAAACAAGTGGAATATATTCAGTTATAGGCTATGAAGTGAAATGGCGCACCCTGATGACTTAACATAATGCGCTGCTAACCACATGATTGTGATGTCTTCAGATATCATGCCTTATGTTTATTTTATACTCTGTCATATGCCGGTGCCGTGGGCCTAACATTTACACCATGGCTTCACATCGCCACGTGTTGTGAGAATATATCTGCTATTTTGGCGCATGACACCCTGACCCTCGTACAAGAAAGTATCAGGCTTCTCCCATTTCCATGTTTCTCTCTCCATTATAGCCTAATGAATATCATCAGATATCAAACTTAATTCATTAATTAATTCACTCACTCTCTCACTCATTCATCTATTTTCTTTTTTAAGATCACCATTCTTCTTCTTCCTGATTTTAAGGTGCGTTCATAATTCCCTTCCTGATCCTGCTGGTGTTGGAAGGAATCCCACTCCTCCACTTGGAGTTTGCCATCGGTCAGCGTCTAAGGAAAGGCAGCCTGGGATCCTGGTCCACAGTTCATCCTTACTTGACAGGCATTGGTAAGTAGGGCTGCAACTATCGCTGATTTTCACATTATTTACCTGGTTGACCGAGCAACGTGAGGTCTATAAGCTCACTCAGCTATTTCAGTGAAGAGATTTGGTGTAGGGGGTAAAAAGGGAGGGGACCAAGTACAGACACATGGGGGACCCTGGACAAGTGTACAGTATAGTACAGTATATGGGGTTGAAGTCAGTGGTGTGGTCTAGGTTTTTTTCCGGAGGTATACGATAATCATTCCCTGTGTAGCCCCCAGTCAAATTAGCCAGAACTCGCGTGCAACAGACCGGCCAATCGGGCTCAGCCCTATTGGCATGACTGGTAACACGTCGGACTGGCGAGTGGGAGCCTCGGGTTCAATCCCAGCTCACTGCGTTCCACTACACCTGCACAAAATGTGGGTATACGCGTTTTCAATGGATGAAATGGTTAGTAGACTGTATACCCTTTTTTCCCAAACATTCTGCACTGTATACGGCGTATACGACGTATACGGCGTAACGCGGTAGAACACACCACTGGTTGAACTGGTTAATTTCCTTGGTATGCTGACAGTGTGCAGAAAAAATATGACTGTGATCGGTCTAGGAGTTTGCTAAATTAGCTGTGGACAGACAGACAGACAGACAGACAGAAGCACAGACAGACAGAAGCACAGACCGACAGAGTCCTATGGTGGAGGTAACAATTGTAATTAAATACATGGAAGAATGCCTACCTGTTGGAAAAGTGATTCTTATCTCCTGGGTCGTAGTGCTAGAAAGGTTTTATGGTCTTCAAAGTCCTTCCTGGTAAATAACAGGGGAAAGAAACTGTTATCCAAGTTTCCTCTGTTATTTACCTAGTTGTTTACTGACTAAAGCGCATGCATCCTTACCTTGCTGATTCCAATTTTGCACCTTTGAGTCTGCTATATGTGTTACAGGTACCAGAATCTGGAACCTAGTAGCAGATATATAATACCTGGAAAACAGGTTAAAGTTGTTTAGAATAATTAGAGACAGTGAAACATGGTCTTGTTTCCACCGAGTCTTCTCTCAGTTATCATTTATTTCACGTAACACATTTCACAAAATAAACCCCAACTGTCTACTGCTTGCATTTGTCCTTTTACTTATATATATATATATATATATATATATATATATATATATATATATATATATATATATATATATATATATATATATATATATATATATATATATATATATGTGTATATGTGTATATATATATATATATATATATATATATATATATATATGTGTGTGTGTGTGTGTATATATATATATGTGTGTGTATATATATATATATATATATATATATATATATATATATATGTGTGTGTGTGTGTGTGTGTGTGTGTGTGTGTGTGTGTGTGTGTGTGTGTGTGTGTGTGTGTGTATATATATATATATATATATATATATATATATATATATATATATGTGTGTGTGTGTGTGTGTGTGTGTGTGTGTGTGTGTGTGTGTGTGTGTGTGTGTGTGTGTGTATATATATATACCCAGTATTTAATACTGTATCCTTTTACTCAGCATAGCAATACTGCACTTTTTACTGTCTATCTATCTATCTGTCTATATTGACATTCACTTGTTGTTCATAGTACCTTCAGAATTAAATCCAAAATACAACAAAATACAATAAACATTATTTTCAATTCAATATACATTCCACATCAACACATCCTGTAACCTCTTGTGTCACTCACTATTTGCATTCAACTCCCAAATTCGTTTTGGTAATTTAATTAACTTGCATTATAAGTGCATTTTTACTATAAAGATAAACACCATTAGGACTTAGCATAATCAGCAACAGTAATAATACCAAATTAACCTATCTACATCTGCATGTTTTACAGCTACATGGTTTGAAACCATTTCCCTCAAAACCGTTTTAACACTGTTAAAACTAAAATACATACACATTAAATAATAAATGGAGCCAGCCAGTATATAATTCAAAACACAAATCTAATACAAAAAGAATGGAGATGTGATACCCAGACCCAGACACACAATTAACGTGGCACACAACGGAGCAACGTGGTGGACGCCATTACAAACATTTCAAACAATGAGACACTTTTCAAATAGCTCCTTTTACACTTATATTCGACCCAAAAGTAAACACAGTAAACTCCAGATGTTACATAAACAACAACAATCATTTCAGTGTGCTTTGTGAAGTATTACCCACCTGGAAAACAGGTTAAAGTTGTTTAGAATAATTAGAGACAGTGACACATGGTCTTGTTTCCACCCAGTCTTCTCTCAGTTATGAGAAGAACCAGCTGCACATGCACACTGGACTACCTCAACGACAATCTCAGTGGGCAAAGCAGGTTGATACCATGGTGTTGCACTGCCACCTATTGACCAAAGTTATTGTTGTTTTTGGGTGAAAACATTATATAAAGACAACCTGGGTTTGAAGGGAAAATAAAATAAATACACTTCTCAAAACACTGTGACACATAAAACAATCACAATAATGTGATCACACTTTAGTGGGCATCACACATGCCTAAATTGTAAATAATAATAATAAGTAAGCCTTGTCGAGCCCTGAGGCCCATACAGGAGCCTATCTCCTGTTTCCTTAGCGTGAGGCACCTTGATGTACAAATACATCCCCTTGACATGACGCTAGTATGCCCCTTG
The DNA here is from genome assembly GCF_963454915.1 of Gymnoscopelus microlampas. Lineage (NCBI taxonomy): Eukaryota > Metazoa > Chordata > Actinopteri > Myctophiformes > Myctophidae > Gymnoscopelus > Gymnoscopelus microlampas. Next base: position 47,726,082 of record NC_139940.1, on the reverse strand, counting down.
ATGCTGAGAGCCAAGCAGGGAGGCACTGGGTCCCACATTATTAGAGTCTTTGGTATGACGCGGCCGGGGATCCAACCCCGACCTCCCAGTCTCAGGGCGGACACTCTAACCACAATTTGGTTAAAGGAGCTACACCATGAATTTAAAAAATAATAATAATATTTGATATCATATTGTTTATGTCCCTCAAACGTTTTTCAAAAGGTTTGAGCCTAAATCAAGCCTCAGATATACTCATTCCAACTAACTTCTCTCTGGCTTATAAAGCACTTTCACCTGCAATACCACATTGTCCTGTTTGGCACGGGGCGCTATTGAGCCAGTTTGTATGCATGTTATGTCCTGGTTCTGTGTGGAAAAAGTAAAAAAAAAAAAATAAGAATTTTTTTTAGAAAAATTAAAAATGAAAAAAAAAAAAAAAAAAAAAATTGGGATTTTTTTTTTTGGTTAGAACTGAAAAACGGGAGGAATTGTTCCCAGACGTGACGTAGGGTGGGGGAACAAATCTGATGGACTGTTTTCAGACCAATTTACATAAAAACCACAGATAGCCTCTGAAAGCCTGCATGCTCAAAGTCGGGTATTTGTTGGAACAGAAGAGAGGTGGGGGAGACCAAAAACACACAAAAATGAAGAAAAAGTTAAAATTCATGGTGTAGACCCTTTAAAATAGTAAATGCTCTCTCATATCAATTGACAGGTATTGCGTCCATGTGTGTATCTCTCACGATCAGCCTCTACTACAACACCATCATTGCCTGGGTCCTGTGGTTCCTCTTTAACTCGTTCCAAAGCCCTCTGCCGTGGAGCCTGTGTCCAACCAACGCCAACCTGACAGGTAGAGGTCCCCGAGTTCCTGCAGAGTGGAAATGAAAAGCCACAACGCATGCATGCCTAAACCCAAAAGACCCATAGCCCTCGAGACCTATAGCCCTGGGCTGGGTTGCACCAGCTGGACGTTCTATGTCAGGGCATTACGTCTCTATACCAGAGGCCACAACTATTAATGGAATTAATGGAGTAGAGCATAGAATGTTCGTAATTTAAAGCAGACTCATAAAGATGTAAGAGTCATCCAAGCCAATGAACACTGGTTTCACCTAAAAATAGAGATAAGCGCTAACTCATCACTTGACATGATAATGATAACACAGAAGTATTATCCTCATTGAATTCAAAATTATGTGCCATGTACTATTATGTTGTTATATAGTGAGTATCCTAATGGACTACCACTAGCATATCTGTTATATTCATTATAATGAAATATCCAATGTATGTAAAGTGCACGTTTGAACTTAATTGGTGTGAGTCAAACGTATGGATGGTGTGTGTGAAGCATAACTTATTATATTGTTATTATAACTGTTATTATATTGTGTCAGGCGTAGTGCTGGAGTGCCAGCAGAGCTCCCCTACAGATTACTACTGGTACAGACAGACTCTGAACACAACCCCCAGCATTGAGGAGGATGGAGGGCTGCAGTGGTGGATGGTGTTATGTCACATTGCTGCATGGGCCATACTCTACGTCTGTATCGTCCGTGGCATTGAGACTACTGGGAAGGTAGGCTACTGTAAAGGTACTCTGCGTCTAGTAGATCAGCTATTTACGCTAAGTGACACCGCCGTAGGCTAAAGTAAAGCGCCCCAATTCAATCCAATCCAATTGTCCCCCAGTCACTTAGGTCATCCTCACAACAACTCCCCTCAGTTCCTCAAACACACCCTTTTTTATGTTCTTCTGCTGCTGCCCCTAGACTCTGGAATATAGTCTCCTGTCACACATTAGATCCTGTCCCATCTATGACAATTTGAAACTAGACGCGTCGCAATTCCGGGGAAATTGCAGAGTGTGGTTGCGCCGACGCCGGTCGCGGGACGCGGCCGCCGGGACTCGAGGAATACGCCGGGAGGAATAACGTCGGAGGCTGCGCCAATTACATTGTGTCGTCACTCCTGAGATCGCTTGCGTTTTATTTTGAGAGGATCGATCCCCCCAAAATAAGGTTTTTGCATCGAACGGTTACATTTTGAGCATTCGTGGCGCCCCCTATGGATCAAAGTAGAAATGCTTTTGGGGATTGGTTTAGTATACCACCCTCGACATGTGATTCAAATTTGGGATTGACCGGACGTTTCGTTCGTGATTTATGGCATTTTTGGTCAAACGGGCCCCTCCCGCTAACTTTGGAAGCCATTTACGGACGAACGGTAAGGACAATCAAAATGCCTTTCGGATATCTTTACCGCATGGGTCCATAGATCATGTGTACCGATTTGTGTGAGATTAGGACAAAATTTGAAGGAAAAGGAGCAAAAAGTGTGTTTTGAAGGAAATTCAAAATGGCGGAAAATCTATCCTGACGCAAATGGGCGTGGCCTATATGGGGAGATGCGTCGGGACCCAAGGAATCCAGGTGAAAGGAAATTTTGATTTTACGAGCTACGGTTCAAGAGTTATAGGCCAAAAGGTAAAGTGGGCTGTTATAGCGCCACCATGTGGCCGATTGGTGTAATTATTTTTCTAATAATTTTGGACTAAATTATGAACCTCCCTTCCAAATGTGGTAACTGTAGCTCTTACGGTTTCTGAGAAAAAAATACTTGAATGGGAGTTTTTGCAATTCCCATTAAAGTGGATGGGGAAATTTAATGCACTAATAAATCAATATCAAAAAATCTATCCTGACGCAAATGGGCGTGACCTATATGGGGAGATGCGTCGGGACCCAAGGAATCCAGGTGAAAAGAAATTTTGATTTTACGAGCTACGGTTCAAGAGTTATAGGCCAAAAGGTAAAGTGGACTGTTATAGCGCCACCATGTGGCCGATTGGTGTAATTATTTTTCTAATAATTTTGGACTAAATTATGAACCTCCCTTCCAAATGTGGTAACTGTAGCTCTTACGGTTTCTGAGAAAAAAATACTTGAATGGGAGTTTTTGCAATTCCCATTAAAGTGGATGGGGAAATTTAATGCACTAATAAATCAATATCAAAAAATCTATCCTGACGCAAATGGGCGTGACCTATATGGGGAGATGCGTCGTGACCCAATGAATCCAGGTGAAAAGAAATTTTGATTTTAGGACCTACGGTTCAAGAGTTATAGCCAATTCATGTTTTTACCTATAACTGCACCGATCTGTGTAAAAAATATAATATGTAAGGAAAACCCATAGAGGTATAATATAACCCTTTAAAGCCTTTAAAATAAAACCCTTTGCCGTGCATTATTCACATCTGCGTTTTTGTCAAACAGGTCCCTCCCACAAATGTAACGGGCCAATCATATTGTCACCTCACTCCTGAGATCACTTGCTTTTCATGTTGAAGGGACTGATCCCCCAAAAATCATGTTTTTGCATGAAACGGTGACATTTTGCGCATTTGTGGCGCCCCCTATGGGTGAAAGTGAAATGCTTTTAGGGATTTGTTGAGTAAACCAACCTTGACATGTGATTCAAATTTGGGTTTGACTGGACCTTTCGTTCGTGAATTTTGGCATTTTTTGTAAAACAGGCCCCTCCCACTAAATTTGGAAGCCAATTACGGACGAACGGTAAGGACTATTACAATGCCGTTTGGATATGTTTATCGCATGGGTCCAGAGATCATGTGTACCGTATTTTTGTGAAATTTGGAGAAAATATGAGGGAGGAGAAGCTAAAAGTGTGTTTTTTAGAAAATTCAAAATGGCGGAAAATCTATCCAGACGCAAATGGGCGTGGCCTATATGGGAAGATGCGTCGTGACCCAAGGAATCCAGGGAAAAATAAATTTTGATTTTACGACCTACGGTTCAAGAGTTATAGGCCAAAAGGTGAAGGGGGCTGTTATAGCGCCACCATGTGGCCGACTGGTGTGATTCTTTTTTTAATAATTTTGCAAAAAACTATTAACCTCCCCTCCAAGTCTTGTAACTGTAGCCCTTACGGTTTCCGAGAAAAAAATAATTGAATGGGAGTTTTTGCAATTCCCATTAAAGTGGATGGGGAAATGTAATGCACAAATAAATCAATATCAAAAAATCTATCCTGACGCAAATGGGCGTGGCCTATATGGGGAGATGCGTAGTGACCCAAGGAATCCAGGTGAAAAGAAATGTTGATTTTCGGACCTACGGTTCAAGAGTTACAGGCCAAAAGGTAAAGGGGGCTGTTATAGCGCCACCATGAGGCCGAATGGTGTGATATTTTTTTCATTAATTTCGGACAATATTATGAATTTTCCCTCCAAATCTGGTAACTCTAGCTCTTACGGTTTCTGAGAAAGAAATACTTGAATTTGAGTTTTTTCACTTTTCCATTAAAGTGGATGGGTGAATTTAATGCACTAATAAATCAATATCAATTAAACTATTTAACCAATCTCTTAGCAAAATACAAGCGCACGATTCCCGATTTAGACGGTCATTTTGATATATGGCACAACATTAGGGGATGAAAACTGTGGGAGGAGATGCGGTTCGAAATATTGTTTATCTTGAAGTGGAAGAAAGCTATAGAGTACTATAGTCTGGTTGCCCTGTTGGGCAACCACACTAATTAATACATTTAAAGACCATTAAGTTGTACCATAATTGTTTGTTTGTCAAGTCCACTCTTAATTTATATTTTAACATCCTCTTATGTTTAATTCAGTCTCTCTTCACCATTTAATTTATTTTAACTTTTTTTGAACATTTTACTGTGATTTATGTGTTTTACAATCTAGTCTTATTTTATCGATGATTTATGGTATTATTATTACTGTATGTTTTCTATTTAGTCATCTGCCTCAATTAGAAAGCCATTTGGGTCAACTCCTGTTATTTTTAAATGCACTATATATATACAGTATATAAATGTGACTTGAATAATGCTTAATTTATACTTGTCATACGGCGGTCAGGCCCGGGGTCAGGATGAAACGACTGAGGGGGCATTTGAAAAGTGGGGGGGGCACATGTCGGGGCCACATGTGGTCCCTACCCCCGCGAGCTGAACTGCAGGACACAATATTTTATGAACCAACATAAATCATTCAACATTATACAATCCTGTGCTGTGTTCATTTGGCTAAAGCCAGGCAAAACAAAAACATTTAGAATAGATCACTATTGTCTCTTATGGGTAATGGTAATGGGTCACACAGCAGCGCGAGCGCACTCTCGCTCTCTCTCTCTTTCTCTCGCTCTCTCTCCCGTCTCCCATCTCGCTCGTTGACCAAGCCTTCACCAAGTTCACCATTCTGTTGAACCACTTTAGAAAAACAAAATGTTTCCAAAGATAAACTGAAGACAAGTAGCAAGCAGCCAATACTGAAAGCGGTGTGCCTGTATCCAGCAGTGTCAACAAGCGACTGACTGGAGTGGGTGCTGCCCCACGGCCAGTGTTGCCATGTCAGCTTATTATAAGCGACTTTGGGCTTTCTTTTTCTGTAAAGTTGCTTGTAAAAATTGGTGTTTGCGTTTTTTTGGGCTTGTTTCTAAACTTTAGAAGTACACTTTAGAATATAAAGTGTAGATTTGTTATTATTTAGGCTTGCTTCCAAATATTTGAATAATTATTGGTTCTGAAATATTTTCATGAAAATGTTTTGTGTGGTGCCACAGAGAGCATTTTTGTTCCCAAAAACACAAATATTCCACATTTTATTGCAAGAGTTTTTGAAATTAGCAGATCCACAACACGTCGCGTTGTGAGCTTGATGCATAGGTTTAAAGTGCTCATGTGGCCTACTTTGCTTCTTTTGGGCTTGTTTTCCTAGACTTCTTTCTCTCGCAATATCTGGCAACACTGCCCATGGAAAATCAGCCTCAGGGCAGAGGATTATTTGAATTGTGCAATGATACATGATGGAATATGATTAAGGATTACTTTGATTATGGTAAACTCACATTTCATATCACACATGACATAAATGTAACTTTCACATTTTTTTTTTTTTTTTTTTTAATTCTTTTTGGGGGGGCACCCGGGGCAGTCAGGGCATTTGGGGGGGCATTGCCCCCCCTTGCCTATGCCTAGATCCGGCCCTGCGGCGGTGTCACTCATCAAAAATTGCAGATATAAATATAAATTTGAAAATATTTCGCATTTCAGCTCGCATAGATCAGCAACTCTTTCAATAATTTGGTTAGAATACAGTGCAGAAATAAGCATCAATGTGTTCATGTGTCCTTCTCCCGAGGCGGTGTATGTAACTGCAACACTTCCCTATGTAGTGCTGACCATCTTTCTGATCAGAGGCCTGACCCTGAAGGGATCTATGAACGGACTGAAGTTCCTCTTCACACCAGATGTAAGCTACATGTGTGCAATGCTTTGTTGTCGCTTTAGTTTTTCCCATGATGCATTGCAGTCCAGTCATTAATCATAATGGCTACATCTGTAACAGGTGCAACACACTGAAATATAGAAATCAATCAAACACACATCCTTGACTAAATGCCTTTAGCTGGACTAACATACTGTAGATGTCACAAGTCACATGTTTATTTAAGATATGTTTAACGTTTTTTTGTTGTTGTTTCAGCCTATAATCAGAAAATCACTGCGTGTTTGAGTGTTTGTTCAGTTGCAGGGGTCTCTTTATCTCTCCAGCTCTTTAGTAAACAGGAAATACATTTTCAGATTGGGATAGCAATTTTATCCGATCAGGAGAGAGAACTCCACATTTATCAGCTTAAATTTTGCTCCAGTTCCATGTTTGGGTTTCATCACTTCCAATTTAACTTGTTTATCCTGTATGAGTTCTCTCTCTCCTGATTGGATAAAAGTATCCCGATCTAAAACAATATATTTCATGTTTACTAAAGAGCTGGAGAGGCAGGAAGACCCCTGTTACTGAATAAACACTGACTCTATAGCAATTATTACAGTATCAGAATATACTGTATATATTACTATGTTTAAACATAAATAAATAAATAATTGTCTCAGTTGGCAGAGCTGATGAATCCATCGACCTGGTTGGATGCAGGTGCTCAGGTCTTCTATTCCTTCTCTTTGGCTTTTGGTGGGCTCATCTCCTTCTCCAGCTATAACTCAGTACAGTAAGCTTCTGTTTTTATAATGTTATAATTTACTGCTTTTCCAAAGATTGAATGAAAGGGAAAAAATGGAGAATAATTATTCAATGTTAGGACAAGGGAATAGAGAATAATTATTCAATGTTAGGACAAGGGAATTAGAGAATAATTATTCAATTCTAGAAAGATGAGGAAAAATGTAATGAACTAAATTGCAATCAAATAAATGGTATTTGTTACCAGATAAAACAAAATAAATGGTAAAAAAAATTTATATCCTAATAATACAAATTCAATACCAGTAATGTAAGCTATGGTTTTAATTGGGTGTTATTAGCTCACTTCAGTTGTTGCCCGTATCTGTATTGACTCTTGAAAGTATCCAGCTTGCCCCTTTAGAGTCAATAAAAAGCTCATCTTATCTAAACTTACCGTATCTTATAGATTGCTCTGGTACCCTGTTGTCCTTCCTCTCTCTCTCCAGTAACAACTGTGAGCAGGATGCAGTGATCATCTCCATAATCAACGGCTTCACCTCTGTGTTTGCTGCCACCGTCATCTACACCGTCATCGGCTTCAGGGCCACAGACAGATACGACAGCTGTCTCAGCGGGTATGATTTGGATGGTGTGTGTATGGATATGTTCAAACTGGCAGCCCAAATCCCAAATGTTTTTTTTTGGCATATCCAGTATCAGAATGGTTTGATCAAGTCTGAACAGCCAAATACAACAAAAAATTTAATCAGATTTTTGCCAAAATGGATTTGAACCACGTTTGCTAGTTGGTGTGAAATGTGATTCAAATACGATTTTTAAAGATGTCTCTCAGTTTGAATCCTTATCTAGGCTATACTTCATCATACGATGGTGTTGCGCGACAGAGCATAAATTTGGGTTGCTCTCAGGAACATCTTGGCATTGCGAGGTACTGTAAGGTATGTGGATGTGTCTTTGGGTTGCTCTCAGGAACATCTTGGCGTTGCTCAACACGTTTGACCTTCCTGAAGGCCACGTCACCGAGAACAACTACGACCAGGTTCTGCAGGATTTCAATCAGACGAGCCCAGAGATCCTTCAAGGGCTGGATCTGAAGACTTGTGACTTGAATACCTTCCTTAGTGAGGTAAGATGTTATCTTAGCTTGTAGTACTTGAGGCGAAAGACAGCTTTCCCACTATTGTCAAATCCAGAGGTGTCCTTTCTGAAAAAAAAATAGATGGTGGGAGGAAAAAGGTGATGTACAGTAGGCTAATGAATGTATGGTTGCAGACAAGACAACAAGTGTTGTGTCTATAACAGTGTTTATAAAACTGTAATATGTTCATTATAATGCTGGGGATTAGGATGGGACAATAATTGTTATTAGCGTTTATCGCAGGAAAAAGAATGCTCACAATAATCATATCGCAGAGATTTAAATTTATCATAAAATTGTTCGTCATACACTGGACCTGAGTTGGCTCACTTGGACCGCTTTTCTCCCCATCTACACCAAATCTCTTCACCAAAAATAGCAGATGTACAAGCTCACAACATGTTGCAATGCAACATATTGTGAGCTTGTAGATCTGCTATTTTTAAGCATTTTTTCATTATCGCGATAATATCGTTAATCGCAATTATTTGGGCCAATTATAACAATTATGCCCCATGTCAAATAGAAGACTGTGATGGTTGCAACATCCTTTGTTTTGTAATGTACATCACGGGTACAAAGCAGACCCAAGTTGTACCTTTATATTCTCTCATTTGTGACTTTTTAAAGTGATTGTATCAATGCTCCTCTGGTCTTGTGTTGTGTTGTGTGTTGGCCTCCAGGGAGTTGAAGGTACTGGTTTAGCCTTCATCGTGTTCACAGAGGCCATCACCAAGATGCCCATCTCTCCTGTGTGGTCCGTCCTGTTCTTCGTCATGCTCTTCTGTCTCGGCATGTCGTCCCAGTTTGGTCAAATAGAGGGGGTTCTGGTATCCATACAGGACCTCAAAATCTACCCCAAGACATGGTCCAAAGAGGCTGGCAATGGTGAGTTCAAAGTTCCGTTCTTATGGCAATTTTATGCTCTGTAGTAAATAGCCGATCTACAAGCTCACAACATGTTGTGGATGCGATGTGTTGTGAGCATATAGATCGGCAATTTGCTGTGGGTATAATTCACTAAGTATAATTAATGGACACATCAATAGTCTGTCTTTGTGTCATCTTTGGCGCGCAACACCGTCATACACCAAAGTATAACTCAGGCTTGAGACCCTTGCACACAGATTCCGACGAACATTTAAAGCAAACATACCTTAACCTGACGCTGCCAGATCCAAGAAGCTCCACACATTGTTTCACAGAGGAACCTGGTTACTCAATACCGCCCCCATCTGGCAGGGTCAGGTTAAACATACCTATGACCTCTTGCAAACCTACTCCGATATTACCTTCTGAACACGATGCATAATTTCTTCAATCGAGCCCAGTTCGATTGCTGCATTTTTGTTTTGATGCCAATAGAAAATCGCATCAATGTTCTCCCCGTGTCTCCAAGGGTAGTTAATACCCTCACAAAAACATGTAGTAATCTTGGTCTCTATACCGCCTCCCCCATGACAGCCGGGGCGCCTGATGGAGGAAAGGAACTGGTTGGAATAACGTGTTCCTTCCACACGCTATGTCCTACCCGGGAAACTCCCCCCTGGCAGGTGACAAGAAGGTCAGTTGGCTATCATGCATTGAGCTCGGCCCTGCATGGGCTCCCTAGGCTGGTGGGGGGAGTGTAGCACCCAGGATCACTTAGAAAATTGGCACCGGGTGAAAAAGGGTTACAGAATCGTGGGATACAATTTTTTTTTTAAAGAAAAAAGAAAATCTTATCAGATTTGTGTGTGCAGGGGCCTTTTATTGTGATATTACTGGACTTTATTGACAAGCCTGAAGAGAACGGAGCAGCAAAATGACCAGGGTTTTAGAGTATGAGCACAGACCTCACGTTAATGGTCCTTACACACCGGGAGGATTTATTTTGTGTGATCATTTCACAATAATTGAAACTGCTGTTTGTGTAATGAGAACATCCACATGTGAATGTGAATATTGCATGGAAATAAAGCAAAACAACAAGGTTGATTTTCACTGCAAATAAAAGCATCAGCTTGTATAAATAAGTCATCTTGCCGTTATTGATACTGTGCAGAGAAACAGGAAACAGAGAGAGACAATCAGGGAGTAACATGCAGCAAAGGTCTGGGAATTGAACTCGGGACTCCCTGTCAGGCATCAGAGCCTATATGGTTTGCGCCCTAATCACTTTGCCCCCCAAATTGATAGTTTTATTGGTATGCCTTGTTTCTCTTACCAGGTGTGACTTGTGCGCTCTGCTGCCTGGTGGGTTTGATATTTGTACAAGGTTCAGGGAGCTACTGGCTGACTGTCTTCGACGTCTACGGACCATCCGTCCCTCTGTTGGTCGTTGCACTCTGTGAGGTGCTCGCTGTTGTCTACGTATACGGAATAGACAGGTAACCAAGAGATAATGACAGCAAATCTACATTGTTAACCACTGTCACCCTGCCATTCCAATATTGACCGTATTCTATCATTATAGCTGAAGAGATACATTTTTTGTCTAAACCTTTCCAAAGCATAAAATAGGGCTTAGGCTTATTGGTTTAAGATTGCAAACATAATGGAAACAATGAAAACACATGCCAAAATATACACATTTTAAGCCCTTTTACCTTCATTTGGAAGCAATGTCTTGCAGCATCCCAGAGCCATCATTCACATGTGGTTTTGTTAGCAGCCTCCCCAAGGGGGCAGACATTTTCTATACTGTGATTATGCAACCCGTTCTCACTCGAAAGGCGTCACATTGTGCCGCTCTGTCAGTAGCCCTGAAACGTCAAGTTTTGACATGACGAGACGCCATAGTGACGTCGCATGTTGACAAAACTATGCCAAAACCCTAATCCTAATCCTAACCCTAACCTCACAAAAATATACCTAAACATAACCCTAACCTCACAAAAATATACCTAAACATAACCCTAACCTCACAAAAATATACCTAAACATAACCCTAACCTCACAAAAATATACCTAAACCTAACCCTAACTTCACACAAAAAAACATATACCTAAACCTAACCCTAACCTCACAAAAATATGCCTAAACCTAATCTTAATCCTAACCCTAACAGAGAGAGAATAAAAAAGTCATTCCTCTGGATCGCAGGAGGTTGCGATTATTAGCCAAGTGCTGCTACCAGGTAAGCCACCAAAGCAGCTGGCCAAATCCATGATTTGAGAAGTATTTGAAGCTTGTGGCTTTTAGTTTTTGTAGTCCTACAGTGACGCATTAGGGAGTGAAAATGACAGAGCGGCAATAACTGATGCCCATCTGTGAGAATGTGTTGGATTATGAGACAGTTGAGCTTATTGCTTTCCCAGGTTCAACAATGACATCGAGTTCATGATCGGCCACAAGCCCAACCTGTTCTGGCAGGCCACATGGAGAGTGATCAGCCCACTCATCATGGCAGTCATACTGGTCTTCTATCTCATCACCAAAGTTACTGAAAAACTCTTCTACAAGACCTGGAATCCTGAATCGGTAGTTTTATTTTTAAATTAATGAATTAATTAATTAAATGACAATTGTAAATGTATAATTTGTAAAACAATTAAAACTGTCACACAATAGGCTACATAATATAACCAGCCTAACACCAACTTTGTCTTTGCAGGAGACGTTCCCAGTAATGGAGCAAGAGTCATATCCTTTCTGGGTTTATATTGTCATCTTTATACTGGCCGGAATTCCCAGTCTTGCTGTACCTCTTATTGCCATTTTAAAATATTTATGGGGAAAGAAGACTGATAAGAGTTTGATCCACAATATCTCTGACAACACGCAAATGAATGACAAGCCCCAGAAGTCCTTTGATTGATGAACTGCAGAAGAAGTCTTTGTCGACTTTTGCACAGTTTTGGCGTTTACATGAGTTATCATTATGATTATTATTATTATTATTATGAAGTCATTTTACATTCATTTGAGTTTAGTTTTTAAAAAAACGTTTTTTTAAGCTGCTAACTCTTCAAGGAAGTTTGAAGAAAGAGTTGGAATAAAGTAAGAAAAGAAAAAACAAAACAAGGAAGTGCTACCACCTTGTGTCTGTAGGCCTATCTTATGTCTAACCTCATGTACAAACTGTACCAGCAGGATTATGCTATGTATATATATATGTAGATATCTTAGATTTTTGCTTCTCCTCAACATGTTCCTCTGTTTATCTTTAATTTCTTGTTGCTCTCACTGCCCCCTTCCCCCCACCCACAACCTATTCTTTTTCCTTTCTCTTCCTGAAAAGAAAAAAACACGGAGCTTGCACAAAAAAGAATTTCACCCACTTCTTTACACCTGTAAAACTGTAATCATATGATAATAAAGATGATTATGATGTCCAATATACATGAAGTGGTTAAAATAAAAACAATGGATAAAAGTCTACACAGAAAAACTTCTTGCAGGTAGAGAAATATTTCCAGCAGATATGAACAGCAGCAGTATATAAAATCAGTTTCATGTGTATGGTTAAATAGCTGCATATTGTAATAGCAGTAGATATAAAAATGGACCTTATGGAGGTGGTGAGACATGGTTGGCAGCAGATATCAAACAGTGATGTATTTATGTATGATGGTGTATACATAAGGTCAGTGGTTCTCCTGACTTTGTGTTCTCCAGGAGGTCCCCAGCAAAATGTGTTTCCTTGGCTATTTAAAAATAGCAGGTGTACAAGCTCACAGGCAGCGCTTCACTTCATGCCACGCTGCAAGCTTGTACATATGCTATTTTTGCACATTTTTGAAACATCGTATTGTTATTATTTTCATCATTTATCATTTTTTAACACAAATCTTCTCTTCTGGGGGGTCCCTGGCACAAAACATTTTCAGATGGTGGTCCGAAATATATATCAATTTGGGGGTCCTTGGCAGGAAAAGGCCTTTTCCTTGGCAGGAAAAGGTGTCATAAATGACACAGTGCTACAGTACAGAGTGCTAGTGTTGCTGCAGCGGAACGCAGCCAAGGTCTTTTATGCCCAAAAAATAATCCTGTGGGGCTGCCTGTGTTGGCGCTAGGCAGGGCTCATTGCTGATGCTTGCAACGTGGGAACTCTGGTGGTATTGCTTTTGATTGGCCGAGGCCACAGCACTAGCAAATGAATAAAATAAAAAGATAAAGAAAAGGCAGAAAAATGACTAATCTGATCATTTCACTGCATTAGTACAAATGTTCATAATGTGTCAATATTTTTGACTTTTGTGGCTTTTAAACCATGGTGGGTTTTAATGTAAATTGGAAAACTAGAAAGATGCAATTTTGAGAAATTACAAAGTGTGGTTGCACTGGCAACGCAGGTCATGGGTTGCAACTTGCAGCTGTTAGAACCTGGGAAATCTCTAGCGGGAAAAATAGCATATTTACCCACTTTACCGTATTTACCCAGCTCTTATCTACCCACTTTTCATCTGTGTTTCCACTGCACTCAGACTGACACTAGGCCCCTCTATAACCCTCACCTCCGGGGTGAATGTCTTCTATGACATCCATGTGTTCCATACACTGCTAAAAAGCTAACGCTAATGTTATCTGGAAAATTGTCAAGGGGAAAATTAAAAAAATGCCTCTGGTGATAAACCCGCCGCATATTTGCATACTGGGCCCTGATTGGTCCCTCACAACTTCGGAGGGAGAGAAATACAATCTCCATTGAGAGGGGCCAGACCTAATCTGCCAAGGGCATTTTTTTTTGCAATGGCATATTCGTCTGGAACCAGGCTAATACAGTATTACAGGCCCTAAAAAATGTTTCTGCCAACATTAATGAAATAAATAGGCCACGCAGTTCAACATTGACGCATTTCTCATTTACAACATCTAGTTTAAACGTTTCTTAATAGTTGAATGCCCTTTGCTATAGAGCATCGCAGTCCCCGGTGCCGGAAGTAAATACTCAATGCATTTTTCCCATTGACTTTTACAAAAATATTTATATTTATTTATGTGAAAAAACTTTTTTGAAAACGGCAAAACAAAGGGTATTTATTAAATATAGTATCATATCATTAAATATAACATTTTAAAAAATCACGGAAAAAAAGGTTTTATGGTCATGATTCACCGCTATCCTGGATAGCTTGATTCTAGGCTTAAATTGATTGATATAAATATTTTTGGAAAAGTCAATGGGAAAAATGCATCGAGTATTTACTTCCGGCACCAGGAAATGGCGGAACTGCGATGCTCTATGGGTCTGGGCAACACAGAGACCGAGAAATAAATAAATGCAAGAAAATGATCCATGTTTTGCTGAACACAGTGACATTTATATTATATTCACAACAAGAGTAATCTGGGAACCCATCGGCAAAAACAAAAGAAAGAAAGTCTCTGAATTTGTCTTGAGAGATTACAACAATAGTGACTTTTAACGTCAGGGTAAAAATGGCCAAAATAATAATGACAACAAATACTCAAGCTAGCACTGTGAGAAAGTCTACCTGAAAACCTAGCTGCTACAAAACGAATGAAAACAAGAAAAGTCACTAAACATAACTGCCTAAATAAGAATAACCGTAGTCAACAACAAAAACTGTGCCGTGGGACTGGAACGTTTGCTGTATTTATGAGCATACAATGGATTATAATATACAAAAAGGAAAGACGCCAGATGAGGTGGATGCTATAAGACTTCAGCCTTTTTCCTCCAGTTCCCAGAACTCTCAAGCCCCAGCCCACTTGTCCTCTATGCTCCCTCTCAAGTACCTCGCACCCTCTTCCTCATAGACCTTGTGGGATGTTAGGACAGTCCTGGGGGGGGACCGTCACAGTTGAGACTTTGCCTCATTGACTGTCTTGTCTAGGTCTTGCATTTTCTATGTAGGCTACAGCGTACAGTATATAATATAATATATTCCCCGTTCTAGAATTCTTACAGAATATCTGTTACTGTCTGTCACAGCTGTTTCTCTTTTTGTAATCACCCAGCGTGTTTATATTAGTTTTGTTCCCCAGTCAATCCTTGTTGGATTTATGTCTGGCGTTGTATGTGTTAGTTTATGTTTGAGAGTTCCTGTGTGTTCACCTGTGTCGCCTGCATTAAAACATCGTCTTGGGGTCTGACCATTGCATTGGGTCCTTACCGCACCATCATGTGACACATACACGTTCAACTCCCGGCCCGTTGCCCAGCTTACTGTGCAGGTGAAGGCACAAAGTACTTGGAGGCCAGTCTATGAGGTCAGCGCTGTGTCTGGAATCTCTGCCCAAACCACACTGACTATATATATCATATTTGGGGCCCTTTCAACCTGACCCAAGCCATATTGACTTCTATCACAACATAAAAGTTGCATTACGTTACCCTCAGTAGGCTACAGCCGCCATAGTGCTGATGTCATATTAGCCTCCAAAGACAATACTGACATTATAGAACTGAGTACCCAATGGGTACTGACATCATGGGACAAAGTACTGACAATGGTGACTGCAGTAATATTAAGAAACAACCCTCCAACTTGGGAGAGTGGGGGATACCCATATTTGGGCATATCCGTGCATTGCCCAGCATTGTGCCGGTGAAATAGGCTAGTGCTTGTCATCTATGATGGTAAAATAGGTAAAGTATTCTATGATTCTATGAATAGTAGCACTATGATGTCAGTACCCTTGATTGAACTTTTTCAACTTCCTGCGTCTCCTGGTCCCTCTCACCCCTTGGTCCTCGTCATCTGAATCCTCTGAATCCTCCTCCTCTTCATACGTGTAATCTCCATCGTATGTCTTCTTCGTCGTCTTCTTCTTGTAGTGGAAGACACTGATCAACACCATGGCCAGGGCCACAGCCACGGCTACATACAACGCAATCCTCCAGGGAAGCTCATCATCTGTACTCATCATTGGGAGAGCCAGGGGCTCTTCGGCTGCCTCCTCAGCTTCGTACTCGGCTTTCTCCTCAGCATCGTACTCGTCTTCCTCCTCAGCATCGCCTTCGGCTGCCCTCTTCAATCCCCAGCCATCGTTGGCCCAGCGCTCGGCTGTGTTGCGGTCGCTGGTGACTAAGAAGTTGTCGAAGAACATATCAGGTGACGTGGACCACAGCTCCAGTCCCACAGCGCTGATCGGACTCATTCTGAACGGGTGCAGGTCCTCGAAGAAGTCTGGGTTGGGAATCTTCCTGGGTTTCCAGGCATCTTCCGATACATCATCCGTATCCTCATCCCCGTCATCCATATCCTCATTCCTGTCATCCATTCTGTCATCCATTTCATCATCCTCGTCCTCGTGTTCAACGTCAGATTCATCTGTCATATCCTCATCCCCGGCAGATTCACTCACTGCATCTGCACCAGGGACCCGTGTTGGCTCCTGGATCTTCTCATCCGAGTCCTTTGGATTGTGGTCGTCTGGGTCATCGATTTCTGCGGGGGGATTTACTGGGGGCGTCATGTCTGTCAGCAGGTTGCCACTGTTCACCACCATTTGATCCACTAAGATCTCAAAACTGTTGTCTGGCTTCACCACCAGTGTGTACAAGTGTGTCCTTTTATCCGTAAAGTATGACTTGAGGTCGACCTCAGGTTTCTTGGCGTGTTTCTCCTCAAACTCTCCTGTCTTGGGGTTCTTGTGTCTGAAGATGAAGTGCAGCTTGTAGTCCAGTCCACACTTATCCGGTCCGAACATGATGGTGTAGGGCGTCGTATCCGCAAATTGTTTCAGGTCGAGGTTGGTGGTCTGGGTCAGGAGTTTGAGGTATGCACCACCACAGTCAATACCTGTCTGGAAGTTCACCTCATACTGGACAACGAGGGGCTGGGTGTCAAAGATAAAGGGTCTAGGAAAATGGGCAGAGATGGCGTGGTGTTTGAGAGGAGACTTAAGGACGAGGCCTTTGTCTCCTGGAAGCTTGCTGTGCTTCATCTCCTCGACTTCCCATTTACCATCATACCTGGCGATGTCCTCATCAGCACCTTCCTTCTTGGCACTGGATATCACCCAGCTGTCTAACGTTCCCTTGCTAAAGGACTCTGCGAAGAAATGTTCTCCTATGGGCTCTGGTGCTTTGAAAGTGTTTTGGGAGGCCAGGCAGAGGCAGCACAGACCCATGGCGAGGAGAAGGGCAACACATAGCCTGACCTTCAGCTCCATATTCTTCCTGTTTGGCGATGTGACCACCTGATACTACCACCCTATATATCTCTCTTGTGATTCTGATACTGGTATCCAAAAAGCACTCATGGAAGCTATGCTTGAATAATGAGCAAATGCTAAAAAACACTTAAAATATACTGTTGTACTTGTACGCACTCTCTCTCTCTCTTTTATGTTGACGGTGACGTCGCTATTCCAACCACTTTGTGATTGGCTGAGGGGCATTGTCATGAAATGAGAACACCATATTTACCTTACACGTCATTTATGTTCTTTGCATTCTAATCACTAGTGCAGTAACGGTACCTGTTGTCAGAGTATCTGGAGGCCAGTCTATGATGTCAACTGTGACGTTAGCATTAGGGTTGTCCGATATTGGCTTTTTTACCGATAACCGATATACCGATATTGTCCAACTCTTAATTACCGATACCGATATCAACCGATACCGATATATGCGGGGATTATTGTGATTATGGTAAGCTCAAAATTCATATCACACACACACCATATACAGTAAGAACTCCTGTAACTTATTTATAAAGCAAAAAAAAAAAGATGTTTTTATTTATTTTTTTTAAAAACCGATACCGATATTTTCCCGATATCAATTTTTATGCTAATATCGGCCGATAATATCGGGAGGCCGATAATATCGGACATCCCTAGTTAGCATGTTGCTCATCCTATAGCAGAGCGAGATACTTTTAACCATCTGTATATCATTGTGTTGCTGCAAATAACATTTACTACACGGCAAAATAGCTTAATTTAACCTATTTAACCCTATTGTGTGAATTGGAATCATTGATATTCTAACATCCATTCGCATGTAGACATGCTTATTAACACCGTAAACCAGCAGGATTTCCACTAGGCATGTTTTGGCCGGCCTACTTTATGTGGCCAATAAGCTTCTCATTTACTGGCCATAATGTCATACACGTCACGTGCATGTTTACTGGCCATAATGTCACACACACACACACACACACACACACACACACACACACACACACACACACACACACACACACACACACACACACACACACACACACACACACACACACACACACACACAGCATTTGAGGCCTATATGTTGTTCTCCCACTAACATTAGTAACAACCTAGTCTACTATATTACATAATTACCACATCTTCAATTATAGTAGAACAATAATGACATGGCCATATTTTAAGTCTACACAATTGCTTGCAAATAATTGTACCACGTGACATGGTAAGGAAATAAAACATGTAAATCCATTGGAATGCAGTATAAAAAGTATCTCTCTATTGAACTTCAGTAATTACTCACCACTAGGGGGCAGTGTAGAAACTCATATGAACTGCATTAACGCCATAGTCACACAGTGGTCACAGTTATACACATAATAGGCCATGGACTTGGATAACACGTCTATGGTTAAAGTAGCAGCCATGCTGCTAATAATGATCTAGGTAATAACACATAGTTAATTAGCACACAGTTGCATCCAATTGATGCGATAGCTGTCATGTCATAAGCTGCAGGCATTAAAGGCCTATTTCATTGTTCAGGCATAAATAAACATCACTGAAAGCGCTTCCAAGGTCACTGAAAATGATCATGGCCCTCTTGTTGATGCCTACTGATTTTGGTGACACCATGGACTGTCCTCTAGCGCCATCTGATGGGAATATTTTCCCATCAGCAGCACGGGGTACACAAGGGCAGTTTAGGTGTCTAGTCTACCTTTCAGCTTAAAGAGCTGGTGCCATGTTTTTGCACTTTTTCTGTTTTTCATGTGTCTATGAGGTTGATAGAACTTCATTAAGCCCCCTGGTGGTGGTTTTATGTTGTTTTATGTCTTCTCTGATTATTTGGAGTTTCTTCCTGGAGGCTGAAATCTTGAGGGTCAAACGTGCCAATAGAGAAACAGCACTTTAGTGACATCACAGAGCCCCCAAAAAACATACCCTCCCCCTCATTATCATAACACAACAGGTGTGGGCATGAGGAGGAGGAGGGACTAGGACAGGTGGGTGGTGCTAAGGTGGTGGAGGAGGTGCTAAGGTGAGAACCAGGCATACTTAATGAACTGGAGGCGTGTCCACATAAAAACATTTGTTTTAACAATTTCTGTTCACTTTTTTTTTTGGAAAAAAATCCTTACATAATAATAATACCTTATGATCAGGTTTTAGGGTTGAAAAATATCATGGCACTCCATCTTTAAGTAACTATCCTACTACTGCTAATCTTTTGGCCTTTTTTGTTTGCAGGTAGGTAGCACATGCTGTTTCTTCAGAAACTGTCTTTGTCTAGTTGCTATACCGTTATCAAAGTCATATCTTGAAGCTTTACACAAGGGCTTTTGATTCAACAAACCTATGCGACGGGTTGTTCCATTAGCTCCTACAGCCAACGAGACGCGTACGACGGCTAATGTCTCCTGACATACAGTTATCAAACCAACGAGTCCTTTTCTCTCCCTGAGAAAGAGGAGACGGAGCGGCGTGGGCCACACAGTTTATTTGTATTCCATTCAAATAATATACCTACAGTACACTCATTTTGTAATTATAGCTGCCAAAAGAAAGGCTATGGAAGTCATTGATGATGAGACCGAGGTTCATGGATCTAAAAAGACTACAGAACGACCAAAATGGGACAATAAGGTTCAATACCTGCTTACTTGCATAGGGTTTGCAGTGGGACTTGGTAACGTCTGGAGATTCCCCTATTTGTGTCAAATCTACGGCGGAGGTAAGACAATGTCACCGTCTCTAAATGCCTTTTAATTTGAAAGTTCCTCTCATTTCAACACTAAGTTCAATGATGAAAACAATATATTAACACATTCAGTGGAATATGTACTGCATAAATGTTTATGTTATGACAAAACTTCATTAATCATTCATTATCCATGCCTCAGTTTATAATGATTGATTCATTAAATAGCGTCCATGTAAATATAGGGTTACATAGGCCTATCTCTGATTAAAATACAAAAAAAAAACAATCTGCATGCATTCATGAGCCATAGCTAGTAGAAATGTCCAAATATTTCTTGCCAGTGAATAGTACAGTATAACAGTCCTCTGTATTGCTTTGTTGCGGTCATATCATAGTGTGGACATTATCCACTTGAACATTATATGCTTCGTTGACCAGAGTCCCTAAGGACCTCTACACCAGATCTCTGAACTAGAGTTAATGTAGTTAAAACCAGGTCATTGTAGATTTTACAGTGACCTGGCTTTACTAAAATCTTTCTGTGTGCATGTTTGTTTGTTTTTCACTGAAAGCCATATCATGTGGTCACTGGGTCCTTATCTGGACCTGTCCAATACTAGAGAGATGAGAAAAACTCCCCTAGTGGTTACTGCACTGTATATGTCAAACAAACGGCACACTGGCTAAGTTGTTTGGTGTGATATAGTGCATGAATGACACTTTAGTTATGAACCAATATAACTGTAAATGAGACAAAATGCCGTCGCAGCAAACAACAAAGTTCTGTTTTGAATATGAGACGGAGTAAATAGTAAGTAACTGTGGTAATATTGTATACAGTACATTAACTCTGTTAATCTGATGTTTGGATGTTGACTTAGCACTTGATAGGGGAGCGTGTGATAAAGTTCAAAATGTTGATTAAAAATGGCCAGTGGACATGAATTCAACGACCTTCACTAGATGTGGCCAAAGAAATGCCCCCCCCCCCTTTGTACGTGACATCCAGTGCTTATTCAATCTAAAAAATATATATATTCTTATATGTCATATATTCAGCAACTATAAAAATGTATTGTATTTTCTTTTGTACCTGAAGGGGCCTTCCTGATCCCCTATGTCATTGCGCTGGTGTTAGAAGGCATTCCACTGCTGCATATGGAGCTGGCCATCGGACAGAGACTTCGCATGGGGAGCATTGGAGTGTGGAACTCCATGTCTCCATATCTAGGAGGTGTAGGTGGGAAGACCGGGAATGACTGACTGTTCAAGTACTCTCTCAGAGTCACATCAGGTTTAATTAAGGCGACGTGCCAAAAAGGGCCATCTGTGAACGTTATCATGTTATTATATCGGACGTCTTATATTGTGAAGATAAATAAATAACTCTCTCTCTCTCTCTCTCTCTCTCTCTCTCTCTCTCTCTCTCTCTCTCTCTCTCTCTCTCTCTCTCTCTCTCTCTCTCTCGCGCTCTCGCTCTCTCTCTCTCTCTCTCACACACACACACACACACACACGTGCACACACGCAGGTGTGGCGTCCATGATGGTATCGTTCCTGGTAGGGCTGTTCTACAACACCATCCTGGCCTGGGTCCTCTGGTACTTCTTCCATTCATTTCAAGATCCACTTCCCTGGAGAGACTGTCCACTGAACGCAAACCATACCGGTACTGCAACTCATAATACAGTAAACTAAACCATACCGGTACTGGTACTGTTCATAGTCATATTCAGTAAACTAGAGTCTTCTAAGCAAATCAACATTTAAAGTTGGTGTACTGTAAATGATATGATTGTGTTAAAATAACTGTTAAATAGCTCTATTTTCCCATTCCATAGTAATCATTGCTCTACTCCATACAGTAGTAGAGTGTTTCGGTTACAGGTCTCTCGAGTAAACAGAAAATGCACTTTCAGGTCGGGATACACATTTCATCCATTAGGAGAAAGAACTCATACAGGATACACGATAATCAATTAAAATGAGAGGGGATGAAAGAAAAACAAATGAGTGAAACAAATAGGTGAAATAATCATTTTGATAATTTAATCGGGTCAAGAATTATCATTTTCTTTACCTCTGTATTCTGACAGCTGCCATTATCGATGTGTGCTTCTGTTTAAAGACCTGGTGAAATGAAAAACATTTTTCACACTTTTAGAGCATATCTGTGGTCATCATATGGGCATATCTAACAATAGATACCAAAACATTAGAAAAATATTTTTTTGTGTATTTTTACATCAAAAATTGCTAAAAGTCCAATGTTAATTACTTCCTGTAAACAAAAACATACTGCTTGGTGGCATAGATCGACTCTTGTGAATATAAATGAGTCTTGATTTCATTCACCTGTTTGATTCCCATAGCTGCATGTTCCTTCAAACACACCTGATTCTAATTATTTTTAATTACAGAGCTACAGTATTACACATTTTTTACTTAATCAGCACACTAAAATATGTATCTGAAAACATTATATGTTATATAATAACAATCCACGTAGTAACAAAACATGCTTCACTCCCTTGTGCAGCCAGGGTAAACAAACACCAGCTCTGCTGCAGTTAATGAGATTCCCAGGTTGAGACCTGGTTGAGACAACGTTTCAGACTGAAACTTCAAAATAGAATGGCAGAAAATGCCATTTCACCCGGCCTTTAAGGTCCACAAACAGAATCCACGACAGAATAACCCTGCCAAACAGTTAACCACTTAAACCCTCAATACTTAAAAAACGTTTTCCCCCTACACCGAGCCTCTGTGCGGAAAATAGCCAATCTACAAAGTACAAGCTCTCAAATTAACTTGTGAGCTTGTAGATTTGCAATTTTCTGCTACTTTCCGGCTAATGTTCCCTTCAGAGGGAGGGTATCATGTAAAAAATCAGCAGTGCTTTTCTTTGAGTTGTGAACAACTTCTGTTTGACACTGCAGCGTATGTGAGCGAGTGTGAGAAGAGCACAGCGGTGAACTATTTCTGGTACCGCGTGACGCTGAACATAACGCCCAACGCCGAGACCAGCGGGTCCCTACAGTGGTGGCTGGTGTTGTGCCTCGCCAGCGCCTGGTGTCTGGTCTACATCTGCTTCATCCGTGGCATCGAGACCATCGGAAAGGTAACATATACAGACAGCGGTGTAAAGTACTCAAGTACTGTACTTAAGTACAATTTTGTGTTTTTTTTACTCTACTGGAGTATTTCCAGTTTTCCCTACATCTCAGAGGCAAACATTGTACTTTATATTGTACTACTCCACTACAATAATTTGGACATTTTGTTTACTTGTTAGTTTGTAGATTTTGATTATTATTACAAGACATACATTACCCACTTCAGCCTTATAGCAAACACTATATTGAGCCCCAAAGGGAAATTAACACCTTAATTAAGCTTAACCTTAACCTTTGATTAAAACAGATTTTCAAGCGAGACAACTCGCTGTTAGCTTGAAATAAAAGATTTTGTTCGCAAAAGACACCATCGTATACGGACTATAAATGATGCTTTATGTGCTTCTGTTTCACCTTTTGTTATATTCCCCACCAGGCGACCTATGTGACAGCCACCTTTCCCTATCTGGTGTTAACCATCTTCTTGATCAGAGCATTGACTCTGCCTGGGGCGTCTGATGGGCTTGTATATCTCTTCACACCGGATGTGAGTTGGTTCCTAATTCATGAGAATTATTGGATATACTGGTTGGGGGGTCCCCGGATCAAATTAATTCTGCTAAATGTCTAAATTGTACATTGTAATTCAAACATATTTGATGATGATGACGCAAAATGAACACATTGAGTGACTAGAATGTGCTTCTCATTCCAGTGGGAAACCCTGAAGAATCCACAGGTGTGGTTGGATGCTGCGACTCAGATCTTCTTCTCCTTGTCCTTGGCGTTCGGAGGCCTGATTGCGTTTTCCAGCTACAACCCACAGAAGTAAGTTGGCCGTCAGTCAGTCAGTCACACAAACTCCTTATCGTTATGAAAAAAGGTATATAGAGATGTTATAGCCACTTAAAGGAGTAGTTACATTATTTTCTATCAATTACACACCTCATGAAGCCTTGCATTCATGGAGATTATTTTATTTTTTATTCCTACGCCAATAATATAATGACCTGCGGAATTGACCTGCATTTGAGTCTCCACCGATCATCAAATTATTGGCTCAGGAATGTGACGAAAACAAAAAAATCTCCATGAATTCAAAGCTTCATTAGCTTAATTAATAGAAAATAAGTATATTTTTGGGCAAACTATTCCTTTAAGACCTATATATTTCGTTATATGACAAATAGCAAAAATAGCCAATCTACAAGCTTATTGTGAGATTATAGACTGTAAATGTTTTAACAGATTTTAAGATCTTGTGACGTTCTTTGCCTATAATGACATGCTCAAAATAAGGACGCCAAATTCAAAGTGTTAAAAAAATAATAAGAAGAAAAGATTAACCTGTCAGCATTTGATCCGGTCCTTAGGAATAACTGTGAGGGCGACGCCCTAATAGTTGGATTGGTGAACAGCTTCACTTCCATTTATGCTTCAATTCCCATCTTCGCCATTCTGGGATTCAAAGCAAATTCAAACTACGATGCCTGCCGGAATGAGTATGTACATCTTATTCTTCTCATAATTTGTATTATTAGTATAGTGAGGCTTTAGCTGTGCACACGTTTACTGTCAAATGCTATCAACTTCACAGCAATATATTGTCAATGACCAACGCGTTCAACGTTGGCGATGAAAACATCACTCTGGAGAACTATGACGAATGGCTCACCCACCTGAATGAGAGTGATCCCTCTGAGGTTGCCAGCCTCCACCTCAAGACCTGTGATCTCCAGACCTTCCTGGACCAGGTGGAGTAGCTCATCAAAATACACATTGAGATGTCTCTATGAAAAGTAATAATGATGATGATGATGATGATGATAATCTATCTATAAATTAGGAAAGACTCTATGTGCATGTATGTATATCTGTCCTTTACGTATCTCGAGGACTGTCCAAACAGACAGACAGACAGACAGACTAACAGACAGACAGACAGACCAAGGACACAGACAGATGGGTACAACGGGTACTTGGTAGAGTTCTCAAATTCTGCCCGAACCCGACCCAACAACCCTACCTGAAGTTTTCGGACCGGACCAGACTTTTTTTCAGGTTTTCGGGCCTAACATTATGATAATTGTTCGGGCCGGGCCCTGTTCAGGCCGGCCCAGTAAGGGCCCAGTTAGGGCCCAGTTAGGGCTGGGGCTTAATTTTCAGGCCCGTTGAGAACTCTATACTCGGACAACGGGTGATACATAACCGCTGTGGTTGCCCAAACGGGCATTGTTCCCAACAGGCATCGGCCTAGTAATCATCATCATCATCATCATCATCATCATCATCATCATCATCATCATCATCATCATCATCTTCATCATCATCATCATCATAACCACTGTTTTTAATGTTACTGAGGTTCATTGAAGTATAGTGTTTGTGGTTCCTGCTGTGTACCTGTAGAGTGCGTCTGGAACTGGCCTGGCCTTCATCGTGTTCACGGAGGCAGTGATCCACATGCCAGGCTCTCAGGTGTGGTCCGTGCTGTTCTTCGTCATGCTCTTCAGCCTGGGCCTGTCCTCCATGTTTGGGAACATGGAGGGAGTCCTCACTCCTCTTCTGGACCTGCACCTGGTGCCCAGCTGGATGCCCAAAGAGATCTTTACTGGTAACAACCTATAACAGCCTCCAATCAGATCTATACACCGTATAACGTGTCTTTGAAAAGTCACAAATGCCATTTTGCATGGCGATGTGAACTCCATAATGTTAAGCATATGAATTACAGTACCGCAGAACAATTTGAACCTATTAAACCCTACATACTTCATTGACCTAGTATAGGGCTCGTCACATTTCCCAACCCGGAAGAAGAGGTGAAAAGGGAGTATGCGCTGGGTGAGCAACTCCATACAAGTGGATGGGCAAAGATTTCCGGTGCCATCTCTATTATTTTTAACTCTATGCTCGGGCCTTATCTTGCCTTATCAATTGTGCCTAAACCTTTTTGTAATGTTTTGCTATTTTGAAAAACATGTTAAAATAGTTGAAATAGCCGATCTACAAGCTCATAATGTGTCAATGTAGATCAGCGAGTTGAACTATTTTAAAATGTTTTTCAAAATAGGGCCCGCATGCATGTCCCCTACTGTTTATTCTCTCTACACTAAATCTCTTCGGCGAAAATAGCTGATCTACATGAAGCTCACAACGCGTTGCGATGTGACTTGTTGTGTGCTTGTAGATCTGCTATTCTAGACAAATGTTTTCCCCAGAATAGGGTTGAAGTGGTTAAGGTGGACAACAGCATCAAGCAAGAGGTTGCAAAGTGAGCCAAAGGGACATGATGTTCCTGAGGTTTCCTGATGACAGAATGTGTATTTGAGGCAAACTGTCAGACAGTTGTACAACTCGTTGGTAGGCCTAGGCCATATATCTAAAATATAATGTAAAAAAATATCATCGCATCAAGGGAAGTAATGCAATTTACTGCAATATTCTATGTTATCGAATGTTGGCTCAAGCCGACTCGTTGGCATTCATAATTCATAATCATAGTTTCACGTACTGTACATCAAGATCTAATAAAGCCAAAAAAGTAGCAGATTGACAAGCTAAAAATGTGTCACTTCGTGCCACGTTTGGAGCTTGGAGATCTACTATTTTTTATACTTCTGTGTGACGCTGTAGTATGATGAGGGAATTAATTTACCAAAAAAAACACAACTACAAAAAGTGCTCCTCGGAGCACAGGTCTCCGCCAGGTCAGGTTCGTTATTGTGGCCTGCTGGTGGCGCTGTGAAAAGGGTGCCATTTCTTCTTGGGCCTTTCACGGCAATCAGACACTGCATTCATGATTTGAGGCATTTTGTTCCAAAAATGTGTTCTGCGAAATTAGACCTGCTGGTGGCGCTATAACAGGCCAATGTGAAAAGGGTGGAATTCCTTCTTCGGCCTAGTGTGTCACGGTGCGAGGCAGGGAGGTGTAGGACCCAAGTGCAAGATGAGAGACAGAGGCAGCATAGCTCAAATTAAAGTGTTTATTAACACCAAACAATGGGAGAAGGCAGTAATCAAAGTCGAGGTACAGGCAAAGTCGATACACATGTAGGCAGTCAGAATAAGGAGGCCGTAGGGGGAAAACTAAACTGGGAAAGCTAGGTGAACTAAATACTAAGCATTAACTAGGCATGGACTAACAAGAATCTCACACGACTGTAAGCTACAAACCAACAGGGAACTGAAGCAAACACAGGACTTTAAGTCTTAAATAGACTTAAAGTCTATTTAAGACTTAAATAGACTGTGAGACAAGACAGGAAACAGTAAACAAGGCAGACAGGAATCACTACTACAAAACAAGAGTACGGAAAACCAAGGCAAAAGGCAACCGAGTTACAATACAAGACAAATGCAGAACATAATGAACAACGGCCTAACCCGGCCTAAAGAACAGCCCTTAGGAGTCCAACACCATATAAGGGCATTCAAGGTCCACATAATAAAGTCAGTCCACGGCCCGAGGAGAGGACCGTGACATAGTGGGGATGCGCGTGTGAAATTTCACGGAAAGCGCAAGCTGCATTTTGTTCAAAACGGACCAATCCTGCAAACTTTGGAAGCCAATCAGGATGGAACTTGGAAAATCGGATAGATCCGTGTTGATCACATGACTATAGAGATACTGTGTACCTATTTGCATGACGTTTGGATAAAATCTGTTGAAGTAAAAGTTTTTTGCACAAATCGACCGCCTGGTGGCGCTAAAACAGGCCCATGTGAAAGATTTGGGGCAGAGGTTCTGAATTGGCATCCAGGGAGTGTGTGTGCACAGTTTGGCAGCGACCGGGCCAACGGTGCCGGAGATTAGCTGTTCACAGACAGAAGGACGGACGGACGGACGGACGGACGGACGGACGGGCGGACGGACGGGCGGGCGGACAGGGTGCAAAAAATACTCTGTCGCCATGCCTTTTGGCCTGGCAAAAAGGTAAAATATGGAGATACAGTAAGAGGTTTTTGCCCGACAGCAACAAAATTGTAAAATGCATGACGTGATGCGATGCGAAGCGATGCGAGAGTGCGCTCTAGCCAACACCAACGCGGGACTCCTGCATCGCTGCCCTCCACACTCTCCTATCTAACATCAGGGTCTTGATTTTTACAATGTTATTAGCTAAGCTGTCGCGCCGCAGTGCATCTACGTAGGTGGTGCGCTTCTTGCCTTTCCTGGCTTTGCCCTGGGTTGCTTCTCATAGTGTCAGTTTGCTTGCCTCTTGTTCCGGGTGCCTGACGCAGTGCCCTACCCGTGGCACAGTAGGTCCCTGTAGAGGTCCACATTTCTTATGTGGTCGGTCCATGTGACACCTAGGGTCATTCATCCATCCAGGGCCCTTTCCTGCTGTGAGGGTCCATGTCTCAGCCCCACATACAGCAGTACTGACTACGGTAATTGTCTAAGGTAATTCTGTTGTCTGTTATGTGTTATCTCCTGGCAGGGCTGATGTGTCTCACCTCGTTCCTCGTGGCCCTGATCTTCACCCTGGGTTCAGGGAACTACTGGCTGGGCATCTTTAACAACTACGTGGGCTCCGTGCCTCTGCTCATCATAGCCTTCTTTGAGATGATTGCTGTCGTATACATCTATGGGATCGATAGGTCACATCTAAAAGCTATTTAATATTCATTGTTTTCATGCTATTGTTATAAGGTGCTGTAAAAATGTGTGTTAAATGATAAATCTATATATAAAAATAGCCGATATATAACGTATGGGATGGTATATGTATAGCTAATTTCATATTTATAAAACGTTTCAGATTTTAAAAAAAAACAGAGATGATTTGAATTGAATATTTAGGAAAAGTCATGAAAGGGGAACTTCTTCAGAGCTTCATGAGAGAAGATAAGCCACTTTAAATTCTCAAAATCGTCCAGATTGATTGATGTGCTTATCCAAAGTGTATCCCTGCACCTTTAGGTTCAATGATGACATTGAGTGGATGACAGGACGCAGACCCTGCCTGTACTGGCAGGTCACATGGAGGTTCATCAGCCCTCTGATGCTACTGCTGGTGTTTTTTGCATATGTTGCAGTGATGGCTGAGAAACAACCCACATATGCTGCCTGGAACCCAGAATATGTAAGAATATGTCATTCCATTGTAAAACTCAAAGCGTAATGCATGCACAGAGTTTATACAGATGCTCGAAATCCTTGAATAATGCATGAAATTCGATAATTTAAATTAGGATTTTTTTTTACTGGTGTGTCTGGGAGCTGAGCTCCAAGATTTCCTATGCATTCGTGCAAATGGCAAATAAAGTCTATTCTATTCTAACTATATTAAGACCGGGAAAGCATCTGTTTCATTTTTGATTTCATTGCCTATTCAAACAGATCTACAAGCTCATATGTGCTATGAGCTTGTAGATCTGCTATTTTTGAAAAATAGTGATTTGTTTTGCAAATCTTTGAATAATATATTTATTCAGACCACCATCTCAAAGCAGTTTGTTCCAGGGACCCCCCCCCCCCTCCCCCCCCCCCAGAAGCAAAGATTTGAGTTAAGGCATTGTAGATCTGGTATTTTTGAATAGCAAAAGTATAAAATAACATTATGGGCGGCGCCCATGTGACTCCAAATGCCATTCATAGCATTCCTGTGTAGACACCATCCAGGGCCTTTTCCTGCTGTAGACTTGTATAAAATGTGTATAAAGCCTGCATGCAGTATATAGTTGATATATAACAGCCCATCACTCCTACAGGTGGACTTCCCTCTGTCAGAAGTTCAGCCCTACACTGGCTGGGTGTTCTCCATCTGCGTGCTCCTATCTTCTCTCCCCGTGGTCTCCATCCCCCTGGTGGCGCTCTATCAATTCACGGGCTTCCTGAAGAAGAGAATCATGAACAGACACAACAGAAACCCGTATGCAGATGATGAGTTCCCTCATGGAGACTTGTAGAGGAAACACGTGTTCATGTTCTGCAGTGTTGATTTCGTCGACTAAAACAATGCCGAAAAATGTTCGTCGACTACCTATTTTCACTGACAAAAACGAAATAAAAAACAAAATAAATCTAAGGTACAATGACTAAAACTAAGACTAGATATATTGACAAATTCGTCAACAAATACAAACTAGACTAAAATGTCAGGGAGGGACGAGTGGAGAAGAGATCCAGGAGAACTAAAAAACAAGTAATTTTATGCTTGGTTGCGCTCAGGTGTTGCGCTCTGAAAATAGCAGATCTACAAGCTCACAACGCGTCGCAGCGCGACGCGTTGTGACCTTATAGATCGGCTATTTTCAGCGTGCAACCAAGTGTAAAATCAGCCATTACGACGCCATCAAGGCACCGCCAAAAATACATTTTAGTCAACTAAATCAATAGTAGATTTAGTCGACTAAGATCTTATGATATTTAGTCGAATAAAACTAGACAAAGACTAAAACATTTCAGATGACTAAAATATGACTAAAACTAAATGGAATTTTATTCAAAAGACTATGACTAAAACTGAATCAAAATTTGCTGTCAAAATCAACACTGATGTTCTGCATCAGGGTGAACATCAGCTTCTATTCTGGCTTTCCGGTTACTGTGAGGAACACCTTATTGATGGCCGTTCCAAACTAAATGCAGCATCATGTGTTTTTGTTCATGTTTAGCATAACATTAGACAACATTGTTATTGTCACATACCGTTGCTCTCCTGTGTTATTAGCAGTGACTCCTGGTAATGTTGTGCAGGGGTCAAGTTCATATCTTTTACTTTGTATTAACACTACAGTTTTTATACATTTATGTCTATGATTTGTGGCTTTTTTTTTGTTGGTGAAAGAGACCTGTTAAAATCAATGCAGGATCATTGTGTCTGACAAATATCCTAACAAACAAATCAATGGAAATGGAAAAATAAAAATGCGTCTGGGTGTGCAAACTCCGCCCCCACACAAACATCTCTTGGTCTATGTCTCTCCACTCCTCACATTTGACTGATTAATGTTTACCTTGACCTTGGTGATGATGAACATGACCTTTGACCTTGTCAGCCCAATGTGGTTACATTCAGGTACAGCATTTAATCCCACTAATACATCTGACAAAAGTTTCACAGCACATGTATGTACACACACACACGCACGCACGCACGCACGCACGCACGCACGCACGCACGCACGCACGCACGCACGCACGCACGCACGCACGCACACACACACACACACACACACACACACACACACACACACACACACACACACACACACACACACACACACACACACACACACACACACACACACAGAGAGAGAGACAGCTAGGAGGTGAGAGATAGATATGATATCTAATTTGGCAATTAATTGATGGTGTTTTAATGTTTTAAAAACAACAATAAAACATAACATAAATGTGTGTGACTCTAGTGGTGAGTAAGGAGTACTGATGAAGATAGAAATAACTATCAACTATCCACATTGTTCTAGAGCCACAGTGCAACATCAACTGTTGTCATGGATACCACAGCCAGTAGACAACATCTGCAGTATTAGTGTACTGTAGCTATTAAATGTTCAATTTACTGTGTGAGAGTTTTCAGTCAGAGCTTTTAATCTTTTCCTGTTATTTGGACTGTTTATCACCACTCTGGGACTGGTTTCTGCTAATGATCATTTTCAAAGGACATTCTCCATTCCAGCACAGTCTTTCACTCACAGGTAAATCATTTACCTGTGGCTGAAACACATTTACTATGGGATTTGTCAATGAACGTGTACCATTTACTCTAAGTAAAGAAGTTAAACTTCTTTGTTACTAAGTAACAAAGAACAATGAGAACACATAAGAAAGTGAGCCCAATGTTCCTTTTAAATCAATAAATCAAGATAAGAAGTGTCAGATCTCTCAATGACATTACATCACCTCTGTCAGCTTTATAAGAGTCGCCTTGTTTCCAGGTTTGTGATATAATGAACTCACCATTCATTCACATTTAGAAAGAATCTTATGAAAGCCTACATGACAATTGCTACTTGCCCTTTGTAAATGCCTGAATGTAAAGCACAGAGATGGCTGCAAAGAGATGGAGAACAGGTGGTTAAATTTGCTTGCAAACTTAAAGCTACATAACATAAGTCAACCAGGTGTTAAATCTGACACCATAATATAACTGTCTCAATGAAAGAGTAGGGAGAACACCTCCACTACAGATGTACAGATTAACATACTCTACCATACAGATGTACTAGTTATATGCATAATAGGTGCATAATCACCCCTGAAGAGAATTATCCCGTTTATTACACGGCTACTTAATACATAAATTAATAAATTGACCCAAGTGTAACAACAAAACAAAGTATTTCCTTGCTTACAGCAATGAAAGTATTCCATAATTCCTATTCTTTTCACGGACCAGCGGTGAATACCACGTGAATACCGCCGGATTTACCCCCTGGCGACTGTGTTTTGGGGCGAGTGTTTTGGTATTCTTCCATAATGTTGCTGGCCGTCCGCCCAGCTCAACACGGTCCCCTCGGAAAACAAGGAAGTGTTGATCAAACTGAATTCAATTTTCGATTTCTGCATCGTCTATTTCTCACTTCAAATGTTTTCAAAAACATTCTTGAGAGCAACGTTTAGCTGTAAATGACATCGTGCGTGTGTTTACATCGCTGTCATGTTAGATACAGCATAACATCAAGCAGCGCAGGTTGATATGAGCAGGTGCTCTGAGCCTTTGATTAGACAGCGGTCTGTTATTGAGCTCATCGGTCAAAATTCAGAAATAACACTGACTGCTGACCGCTGATTCTCCAATCGGAATCAAGCATTCAACCAAGCCGCGTAATAAATTGTGTTAACATACTCTACCATACAGATGTACTATTTATATTGTATTAACATACTCTACCACACAGATTGGTTAAAAGAACATTATTAATTAACTTAAGTCTTGAATTGTCCACACATAGTATGAACCTTTGATCTTAGCCCAATAACCCACACCTCACACATGATTTACGACATACCTACTTCATATGAGAGAGAATGATCCATGCATGGGGCCGTAAAAGAATACTGTTTACTGATAGTCACGTGTTATACTCTATGAACACAACAAAGGCTTATAAATTCTCTTGCATGACCTCCACAATGAAGTTCTCCACTGGAAGTGGTGAGGTGTGAGATGTTCTACCTCTACATTGAACCAGTCATTTAATGAGCCAGTGATGGTAGATTGTGTTACGGTGTTGTAGTCTATCTAAAAATAGTGTTTGTATATTTTCAACAGGTTTGGTGTCAGATCAGCCAGGATGTGGACCATGGTGAGAGTGTCAGCTGTTCTGTTGGTTCTGTTCATACAGAATGCTACCGGAAAACGCACAGGTAAACTACTTCCAATGTCTAGTTATTAACATTAATATTAGATGGTTGTCCTGGTTGGTATGCCTACCGTAAACAGACATGTTTCTTTTGTCAATGGTTCAAGTATGTCTCTTAACATTTGTCATTTACCGCTTTTTTCTTAATTATTTCGTATTAATATTAGTTATTACTATTAGCATACTTACGTAAAAATGTTTTACTAGTACAGTGTACTTTATCAGTACTCTCACATTGAAGCAATGCATACAAGCTCATACCATGTTATACCAAGCCAGAATACTTGACAGTAACCTTGAACTTTAGAGATTATCCTTACTTTTCATATTTTAACATAACTTTTTTTTATATTCTCAAACAGTTTCCTGAACACCCAATTCGTATATATATATTTGTGTGCTAGGACCCCTATCAAACTTATTCCAAAATCTCTTTCTAGATTTTTCATAATCTTTCAAAAACAGCCAATCTACAAGCTCACAACATGTGGCATCACTACGCACTGTGAGCTTGTAGACTGGCTATTTGTCCACATAAAATACGGTTAAATAGTAGTTCAACGATGCTGCTGGTCCCTCTGTTTCTCGTGGCCAGGCTGTGTTGCTCCCCGACAGGGCCGGATCTTGGCCTCCGTCTTCCCAGCCAATTAACCAGTGAAACAGCCTCAAATGTATAACAGACAACAGCCACGTTTTCAGGCCAAAAGTGGTCTTTACTTCCATGTAACCACAGACAGATTGCCATGCCTTTGTTGTAATCTTGTGGTAGAGTTTGTGGGGTAGGCTACAGTTTGTAATCTTGTGGTAGATACAGTAGCCACATGGAATAAGTCAGATACCAGACCTGGCATGGCAGAGGCTGCCTCCCTGAAAGTTTGTGGGGACTGATTTATAGTATACTGTCGAACAGGTCAGTTGTCACACTCATAGACATAAATGTACATTGGTCAGTGGGGCCGCACGTCAACACTGGCCCTATATTATGCGGGTGCAGTACGTTAGTCCGACAGCGCATTCCTCCGACAGCGCAGCGCTCCGACGTTTCCAATACTAAACCCGAACCAAACCCGCACCCTAACCCTAACCGCACGCGGATGCCACATAGTCGGAGAAAAGGTCTG
This sequence comes from Gymnoscopelus microlampas, assembly GCF_963454915.1. Lineage (NCBI taxonomy): Eukaryota > Metazoa > Chordata > Actinopteri > Myctophiformes > Myctophidae > Gymnoscopelus > Gymnoscopelus microlampas. The sequence goes on along the minus strand of NC_139940.1, from coordinate 47,691,559 downwards.
TCGGATTAACGCATGCCTCCCATATTATGCAGGGCATGCAGCTTGTCATGCATGAAATGTGACTTTCTACCTGAGACATATTCTTTTTTTCTGTTTTAAAACCATTACTGTTACTGTCTATATGTAAGTACAGCAGGTGTTTTCGTATGAAAATCTACATTTTATATTTAACACAGTATCCAATATCATAACGTGATACTGGACAGTTACACTGAAGGACATTTTGACACTTTAGCGCTGAATAGCTCAAATCATAGTTTGCAACACAATATTGCTGGATCAAATTAAGGGTAAGAGTTGAGTGAATAAATATAATATTTATGCATATTTATTTTTGCATGTTTTTGATGGCCTCCAGACACCAAATGTGATTCATGTGCACGTCCTGTCTTTGACACACGTTAAAATATGAACACAATTATCAAGACATGTGTAAACGTTTTATAGAAACAGCAGAAAGCAAAAGATTTACATGATTCCTTTCTTCTCCTACATCTTTTAACAGAGTGTCCTGGGGCGCCAGCAGACATTGCATTCTTACTGGATGGCTCAGCCAGTGTTTCCCTCAGGGATTTCCCCATAATGAAGACCTTTGTTAAAAGCATGATTCGCTCACTACGGGGTCACGGACAAGATACACAGGTGGGTCTAGCAAAGTCAAATTATAACTTAAAAAGGATTAGATGTGAAGTGACATTGGCCACAGTTACATGGACCATCATGTATTCATTCAGAATTAATTCATTCCGAATGAACTCATTCTGAATAGAGGAATCTGATCCACTCACCTGTTTACATGGGACCTGAATAAAAGTATTCCTCGTTTACATGACCAAAGCATTCATTCAGAATATAACTTTTGACATGCGCAAAGTGGTTCCCGCCTACGCCCGGGCATGGACCAGGGGCCACTACCCGGAGCAGAGCTTCCCCTGGTGGGCATGGGAGGAGGCAATAGCCCCCTTGTGCCTCCGCGGCGGAGGTCTATCGGTCGTAGGCAGGCCCGGAAGCAACGCACCAGGCAGCGTTGTATGCGGTGCAAGCCTGTGTTCCTTTGTCATCGCCGTTTTAATGCAAAAGTAGCAGATCTACAAGTTCAGACCAGTTTTTTTTTTGTATTGGTACCAGACACGGTAAAACGTAGGCTAGCCTATAGTATTTGTCACATTTCTCATGTAGGTGCCGTACGATGATGTCATCGCGCATTCGCACATGGTCATTATAATAATAAATGGAGAGAGAGAGAGAGAGAGAGAGAGAGAGAGAGAGAGAGAGAGAGAGAGAGAGAGAGAGAGAGAGAGAGAGAGAGCGCGCAACACTACAGTCTATGATCAATGCGTTTCTGCGTTTACGTGTGGATAGGGATTTTTAAAAAAAATCTTTTTCATGTGGCCAGGGATTCTTTTTAAAAACTGAGGACTAAAATACCTGTTTAGAAAAAGATCCATATAAGTGTAGCCTAGGCCAGCAATCCTCGGAGCGTCCGTTCTCCTGGACAAGTCTGGGCTTAACCATTACAGGCTTATTAAATGACGCTATTAGAATCATTAATTTTATCCCGCAGGAGCGAGCGCTTCTCAGCACCAACCGTGGCCGAATTAGAGATTTGATAGGTCATTTTTGGACAATTCTGACAGCCCTACTAAGCACGGACATGCGCAAAGGAATGCATGTATTCCAAACAGACAGGAGCGTTTGGAATAAAGTGTTTACATGGTCAATTCCGATTGATTTAACCCGATTCAAACGGTCTATACCACCCCTCCTATTCCGAATGAAAATGCATTCGGGTCAGACTGGAATGGAATATTCTATTCCAATTGGGGTGTTTACATGAGCAAATCTATTCGGAATGAATTCATCCATTCATTCATTCCGAATAGAAGTGTATTCATTCCGAATACAACTGTCCATGTAACAGCAGCCAGTGTGTCATCAATGATGGGATAACCATCCATCATATCTGAAAAAAAGCAAACTAGTTCTAACATTATTGCTTAATGTTCTCAACAGTATTCATCTGCAATAGCTTAGGTGAGGAGTTGACTTTGATCTTGATTGTAACTTTTACCTTTTTTAACCAGTTAATCATCTTCGGGCACCTACTGCTTATTCCCATCTAGTTTCACAACATTTCTGTTGTATTATTTTGTTCACATATAGAGTAGGATATACTGTTAATTTTGTCCTTCAACTTCAAAATGACTGGATATACACGTTTTGTAGCAATTTGTAGCAATTGTAGAAATATTAGACCTTAATTGTCAAATGTTCAAGCATGTTCTAATCATGTATACTTTACTTTACCAAATATTTAATTATTTTACATGTTGGTAAAAATAGCCAATTTAACACTGAGGTGCCCAGATGTCCCTAGTTCCCACCTATCCTGTATCCATGGAATGCACTGTTTCCTGCAGCTGCTACTGTAAATACAGTTGACCAAACATAAGCCTACAATACGTACTTTCAACACCATGCTCATGCAGACGTTTATAGACAAACTTGAAATGGGCCCAGTTTGAGGGAATAAAATGGGAATATCATTTAACTGATACGATGAATGATTGATGACATTTAATATAGAACTGATCATACAGGCTTTTTTCTGACTTGATTCTCAACCACTTCAATAGCTTGACAGTAATTGCAGAATTCTGTATAATTCAGTGACTTCAGTGTTTTTCTATGTGTTTACAGTTCTCAGTTGCCCAATACTCAGGAAGCCCCACCATCCACTATTATTTTGATACTTTTGCCACCTCAGGATCTTGGGAATCTCAAATTGATCGTATCAGTCAACTAGGTGGAGGTACTTCTACAGCTAAAGCAATTCGACATGTTGTGTAAGTGCCTTTATCTTGACAACATACCACAAATGTCATTGGCGAAAGGGCCTACTCTGTGTGGAGTTTGCATGTTCTCCCCGTGTCTCCTAGGGTAGTTAATACCCTCACAAAAACATGTAGTAATCCTGGTCACTATACTGCCTCCCCCTGGTCAGCCGGGGCGCCTGATGGAGGGGAAGGGAACTGTTTGGAATAACGTGTTCCTTCCACGCGCTACGTCCAACCAGGGAAACTCTCCCCTGTCAGGTGACAAGAAGGTCAGTTGGCTCTCATGCATTGAAGGAGGCATGAGCTCGGCCCTGGCCTCCCTAGGCTGGTGGGGGGGGGTGTAGTGCCCAGGATCACTTAGCAAATTGGCACCGGGTGTAAAAAAAAGGGTTACAAAATCGTGGGATAAAAATTATTAAAAAAAAAAAAAAAACATACCACAAATGTCAAACATTTTATGACAAGAGTTTGCAAGTACAGTTTTTTTCTCTCTTTTATTCCGACAGCCAGGATGTTTTTGTAGGAAATAGAGGATCGAGACCAAACGTGAACAAGTTCCTGATAGTCATTACTGATGGAGCGTCTCAGGATCAAAGCGACTTACCTAATGCTGCTGCCCTAGCTGCAAAGAAGGGCATTATCCGATTTGCCATCGGGGTAAGTTGTCAGACTCACTCATCATTTTGAAAAGGGATAGAATGAAAACCATGAATTAATTCATTATACTGTAGTTTTTTTTTTTTTTACATACCTGTAGCTAATACAACAGAGAGTACTGTCCACTGATGAAGCTGTTAGCAGAGCCAGAGGGCCTTGACAACTGTGTGTGTGTGTGTGTGTGTGTGTGTGTGTGTGTGTGTGTGTGTGTGTGTGTGTGTGTGTGTGTGTGTTAAAATACAAAGAAAAAAAAGACACCTTGACCTCGAGCTTGAGGATTAATTACCATATCTTTTGAACAATAAGAGTATCACTGTCAAGAGGAGCCTAGAATTATACACCAATAATAACCTATAATTTATGCTGTAACGTTGGTATCCTTAGGTTGGAAGTGCTTTTAATAATGCTGATACAAGAGCAGAGTTGGACATCATTGCTACTGATCCATCGAAGCACGTGTTTCAAGTGACCAACTTTGGAGCTCTTGATGAAATCAAGGAAACTTTAGAGGACAACATCTGTATATTTCAAAACCCCACAAAAAGTCTGGCTTTGGAGTGTTTGTTGTTGGTTTATTTTGCAGTGTGTGTGTGTGTGTGTGTGTGTGTGTGTGTGTGTGTGTGTGTGTGTGTGTGTGTGTGTGTGTGTGTGTGTGTGTGTGGGGGGGGGGGGTCAGTGGAGTCAGTACTCAAATCCTATACTCAGTGTTCTGCCTCCTTGCTTCCTAGGTCCTGTGTCCTCCAGCATGGCGGTGTTACGGTGAAATAGGTGACCTGCCCGAAATATGTGACCATCTTGTGAACTTGACATGGCCTAAATACCACTAGGTTTAACTCTGTCAATAAACACAGCAGTGATGTACGTTCAGACATTGGCATTACTGTATGTCAAGTCCACAAGATGGTCACATATTATGTCAGGTCACCAATTTCACTGTAACATGGCGAGGAGGCAGAAATTAGAGTTTGGGGATCTGGCTAATGAAGACTATGGCACCTCCTGCTTGGACCAGGCCTGTGCAAGTACAAAAGTATTGGCATCAAAATGTACTTACAGTAAATTACCAAAAGTAAAAGTACTAGTTGTGCAGAATGTGTCGCCTCATGGGCACCTGTTGTTATGACTTTGGGTCGGAACCCAATCAAGGACGTCTCCCACAGCTTCACAACTCGCTGTGTTATCGCACTGACACCAGCGCCTTCGCTTCCGCGGACTGGAAATTTACTGGAAATATTCCAGTAAAGTAAAAATTCCTCCAAATTGTACTTAAGTACAGTAGGCCTACTTGAGTACATGTACGTTGTTACTTTCCTCCACTGAATGTTGCGGAGGTGGGGAAAAAAGGCTGTTTTGGACAGCTGCTCATGGTCTAGTGTCTACATAGACATACTGTACAGTAGCCTACAGTAGAGACATCGGCTAAATAGTTATATTTTTGGCATTATGCAGTGTCTTTCTTTATTCTAGTAATTTACGTCATTCTGTAATTATAGTGGTTTGTTTGTTAGCGTTGAAGTTCTGAGTGTTACTTTCCACTTTACAGTAACAACAACTGCAGCACCAACGACTACAACACCTAGAACTACTACTGCACCTACAACGACTACTACACCTAGAACGACCACACCTCCCAATGAAGGTAAACATGAATATATTATCCATTATGAACCACTGTGTTCCTATGGATTCGTGAAAATGTTTTATTTAATTGCATTAAGTCCTGTACTTGTAAATGTACTTTTACTGTATTTACCTTAGAATAAAATATTTAAAATAAAGCTGTAATACACAGTAGGACATTTGATAGCTTTTAGATTCATACATTTAATAATTTAGAATTATACATTCATCTAAAATGTTGTGGGATTATTATATTAGTTACTTAAGTTTAAAAAAGTATTGCATATTTGTTTATGTGTATTAAAAACAATTAGCATAATTAAAATAATAATGTTACTAATAATGTTAATAATAATGTTACTTACTTAGTATTTTTAAATCCTTACATTTTGAATCTAAATCCAATACATAAACATAATTATAGAATTAAAAATATATATTAGGTCTGCTTTGTTTCATGTCTTTGACCAATTACCTTCCTACTGTATGTTTCTCCTCTTTAATCCATCGCCCTCCAGATCCTGAACTCATTTGTGGTCAGAGTCAAATCCAAATTGGCCTGAATCTATTCAGCCTGCAATCCTCTGGTTTGAATGGAACCTCTGGCCACCTGGCCGACCCGCAGAGGCCGCAGTGCTCATCTTTCACAGAGCGTGATGGAACAGTGTGGTACCAAGTGGAACGTCAGGCTGACACCTGTGGGAACATATTGACGGTGAGGATTTGTCTGATAACTTGTTGTTGTTGTTGTTACATGATTGTCTTTGTTTGCTGTGAAGCATATTTTTCTCACAAAAAAGGTCTTGTCTTGTCCTCTTCTCCTGTGATTTGTTATGTGTCTAGTTATACAGTAAGGTGGCTATACCACATGATGATGTTGGCCACAATACATTACATATTTGGAAACCAAACACATGTTGTGGTTGGTCAGAGATTATGAACAGGAGTCAAACACAATGCATGCAATGCGTTTTTAGTCTTGCTATTAGCAAGGCTGTAATGATAGCAATGTCATAGAACTGGAACTCTCTTTGCAGCCAAGGAGTCATTCTTTCTGGCTTTTTGATAGAATGCAGACACTAGCACACTTTAGCATTGGTACTGTCTGAATGACCCCATGACCTTTCCTCTAGTTCCACCCTTAGGCCTAAATGTTAACATTGCACACAAGATAGTATCTTGTAATATAATAAGCAGACACATCAGGATAAACCATACTGATGTTGGTGGACTTTCCTCTAGTGCCACCCTTAGTCCAAAATGTTCACACAACATAATTGTCTCCGCCAGGCCGAAAGGGATGCCGAGAGAGTATGTTTTAGCCCCTGTCCGTCCGTCCGTCCGTCCGTGTGTCCGTCCGTCCCTGAACAGCTAATCTCCGGCACCGTTGGCCCGGTCGCTGCGAAACTGTGCACACACACTCCCTGGATGCAAATTCAAATTTACCTCTGCCCCAATTTTTTTTACATTGCCCTGTTATAGCGCCACCAGGAGGCCGATTTGTGCAAAACCCATTTTTTTAATATTACTCCCACAGATTGTATCCAAACATCACGCAAATCAGTACACAGTATCTCTATAGTCATGTGATCAACACAGATCTGTCTGATTTTACATATTCCATCCTGATTGGCTAAGGTTGGCTGCCAAAGTTTGCAGGATTGGTCCGTTTTGAAATAAATGCCTCAAATCATGAACGCAGCTTGCGATTTCCGTGACATTTCACACGCACATTCCCACTAGGCCGAGGAAGAAATGCCACTTGAAAATGTTCAAATCAGCCTCATGGTGGCGCTATAAAAGGCCGATTCGCGTTTTTAACTATAACTGCACCGATCTGCGTGAAACTTTGCACGCATACTCCCTAGAGGCCAAGGAAAAACATCTGCCCTGCATGTTTCACATTAGCCTTTTATAGCGCCACCAGGAGGCCAACTTATGTAAAACACATTTTTTTAGATTATGCCTTCAGATTTTATCCAAATTTCACGCACATCGGTACACATGATCTCTATAGTCATGTGATCAAGACGGATCTGTTTGATTTTTCATATTCCATCCTGATTGGCTAACATTGACATCTAAAGTTTGCAGGAGTGGCCCATTTTCAAAGAAATGCCGCAAATCATGAATGCAGCATCCAATTGCGGTGGAACTTTTCGCACTATGTTGAAGAACAAACGCCACCCTTTTAACATTGCCCTATTATAGCGCCACCAGTAGGCCGGTTTTTTCTTTTTTATATTACTCCTACAAATTTTGTCCAAACATCATGCAAATCAGTACACATTATCTCTACAGTCAAGTGATCAAGATGGTTCCGTCCGACTTTTTTATATTCCATCCTGATTGTCGAATTCCGAACATTACTGGCCCACAATGACCTACCTGACGCTGACCTGGCGGGAGACCTGTGCTCCGAGGAACACTTTTTCTAGTTTCAATATCGAATGGGTAGTTTGCCATGACAAGATACCTCAAGAACTGCTACCTATGGTATTAATACTATATGGAATGCTAGTGTGACTTTTAGATTCCTAGACGTATTATTGTATTACAGTACCTTCTTACGTATGACTTGATATAGTTACTGTTTAATTATGTGTATACTGGTACTTTGTTTCCAGCTGGCTAGATAATTCACTGACCATTCAGTAAACCTCTGTCTTTCAGACCAACAACACCCATGCCATCTACTCCAACAGTGTATTTATCTACAAATCTCCTCCTGATTTCTCACTTCCTGTGAGTTTTCCCTTCTCCTGTGTCTATCCTCTGGACACAGAGACCAGCCTAGATGTGGCTATCAGACCAAACCTTGAGTAAATAACCTATTTTCAAAGTCGCTATTGGCACGCACGCACGCACGCACGCACGCACGCACGCACGCACGCACGCACACACACACACACACAGCAAAATGTGCAGAATTGTCTAATATAAAACAAAAGTGTCAAAGTGTCCATTCTGTACTAGTTCATATTTGTTGTAATGGCCTCTAGTTGCTGCTGGGCGGCCATAGCTGAACGTGTAGAGAGCCCGCCTAGGAAGTACAAGGTCCCAGGTTGAGTTCCCAACCTCGGCCGTGTTGACGTGGCCCTGAGCGAGACACTTAACTGTATGACAGATGTAGTTTGAACCTTTAATTGTTTTCTTAACAGGCTTGAAGGTGCCATGATAGGTGAGGGTTTACCAACCAACGTCTCCATGTCCTTGTTCAAAAACTCAAACTACACAGAGCCTTACCCAGCAGGCCCAGTCACCCTGCCTGTGGGCTCTGCCCTGTATGTAGGAGTATCTGTAGGAGAAACAGATCCAAGTTTTGAGGTCGTTCTGGACGACTGCTACGCCACTCACTCCTCCAACACTGATGACCTCATGAGACACTTCCTTATTCAAAACAAGTATGTTTCATTCTTCAGCCTCAGCAGATGGTTTGTGTCACAATAAACAACTAGAAAAAGTGCTCCTCGGAGCACAGGTCTCCGCCAGGTCAGGTAGGCTATTGTGGCCTCCTGGTGGCGCTATAATAAGCCAATGTGAAAAGGGTGCCATTTGTTCTTAGGCCTTGCACGACAATTGGACCTTGACTGCATTCATGATTTGAGGCATTTTATTAAAAACATTTGTTTTGCTAAATTAGACCTGCTGGTGGCGCTTTAACAGGCCAATGTTAAAAGGGTGGCATTTGTTCCTCAACATAGTGTGAATGTTCGTGCATAGTTTGACCGCAATCGGACAGTGCGTTCATGATTTGCGGAATTTTGTTCAAAACAAGCCAATAATGCAAACTTTAGATGTCAATCCTAGCCAATCAGGATAGAATATGAAAAATCAAACACATCCGTCTTGATCACATGAATAGAGATCATGTGTACCGATTTGCGTGAAATTTGGATAGAATTGGAAGGAGTAGTATAAAATAATGTGTTTTACATAAGTTGACCTCCTGGTGGCGCTATAAAAGGCAAATGTGAAAAATGCAGGGCAAAGGTTTTTTGTTGACCTCTAGGGAGTGTGCATACAAAGTTTTACACAGATTGGTGCAGTTATAGGTAAAAACACGAATCGTATTATAGAGCCACCATGAGGCTGATTGGAAAATGTTCAAGTGGCATTTCGTCCTCGGCCTAATGGAAATATGCGTGCAAAATTTCACGGATATTGCATGCTGTGTTCATGATTTGAGGCATTTTGTTCAAAATGGAGCACTCCTGCAAACTTTGGAAGACATTTTTTAGCCAATCAGGATGGAATATGAAAAATCTGAACGACCCGTTTTGTTTAATGACTTTAGAGATACTGTGTAGCGATTTGCGTGATTTTTGGACAAAATCTGTAGGAGTACTGTTAAAAAATATGTTTTGCACAAATCGGCCTCCTGGTGGCCCTATAAAAGGGCCATGAGAAATATTTGGGGCAGAGGTTCTGAATTGGCATCCAGGGAGTGTGTGTGCACAGTTTAGCAGCGACCGGGCCAACGGTGCCGGAGATTAGCTGTTCACAGACAGATGGACGGACGGACACACACACACACCAAGGGGCAAGTCTTAGATATTTACGATGAGGCCGACAAAATGGCCAGAGTGGCGCTGTTTTACCCTGCGCCGACCTGCGGTGTCAGAAAGAATTTATTTTAACGCAAGTGAATGGGTTTTTTGACAAACTTTAGACTAGATTTTCTTACTGTAATAAAAATGGTCATAAATTCTATATGCTTCCAGTCGCTAGTTTAAAGTCTCCTTTCAATCATCAGGATATGCGTTTTGCTAAATTATGGTCCTATTTATTATAAAATTGACGATAAAGTAGGCTATTCTCTAGGAGGGGCGGGATGATTTGATTGACAAGCTACACAACCAATAGCATTCATTCCCCGCCCCCCGCTCTTGATTGACAAGCTACCCAACCAATAATGGTCTGGTCTCATTCTGACGCGTATTGAAAGATGGCGGACCTACAGTCTTGCAACAATCGGCTTCATTTTCGGTCTGTAGAAAGCAGCGGAGGGGGTTTGTCCATCTCATTTATACAGTCTATGACACACACACACACACACACACACACACACACACACACACACACACACACACACACACAAACACACGGACACACGGACGGACGGGGTGAAAAACATACTCTCTCGCCATGCCTTTCGGCCTGGCGGAGACAATGAAAGAGAGAATTTGGTAGAAGCGGGGGGTAAGGGTTTGTGTGGTAAATATCCAATATGAATACCCTTAAGTGACCCTTCTTTTCTCCAGGTGTTCTACCAACCGTCGTCAGGTGACAGTGGTTGAGAGCGGCTCTTCCCTCCAGGCTCGTTTCTCTGCCCTGCTCTTCCTGTTCCATGGAGACTACAGAGATATCTACCTTCACTGCAGCCTCCACCTGTGTGACCAGAGAGCCTCCTCATGTTCTCCTGTAAGTTTCACACTTTCTTTCCACACTCTGCTGTTTCACACCAGACAGTTAAGTCAGTAGCAAACTGTGTGCTTACTGCTATTCCTTCACCATTCACAGGTTTGCTCAGGGAGGCGTCGTCGCTCTGTTTCCACATCTGTACCCTTCAAACCCATCACCATTGGACCAATCACCTGTGAGTATCAAGAACAACAATAACAAAGACAGTATTTATGAAATACAAGGATCTGAAGTGCTGACAACTCAATGTTAAAGTGGATTGTTTTTCTCTTTGCTGTGCATCTTCAGGGGACAAGCTATTGGAGTGAACCAGTGGACATCTTTAACTGACTCCAGTATATTCCAATTTTCTAATCGTATAATTGTATGGTTTCATGAATTAAGGTTTCTTTTTGGTGCGTATGTTTCAGAAATATGCTACGTTATGATTAATCTAATCTACCTAATCATTAACAATTTTTGCATTTCTCTTCTGAAAAAAATAAACAAATACTGCAAATCAATTATAATGATAACAATTAAATAGTGATTTGATTCATTTAAAGGGACTGTGCTGTGTTTTTTTCCGACAACCAGCTGCCCTCCTGAGCTGCGCCTCGCAATAGACACACACACACACACACACACACACACACACACACACACACACACACACACACACACACACACACACACACACACACACACACACAGTGAGCTTGTAGATCTGCTATTTTCAAAAATAATTATACATTTGAAAACTTGAAATAAGACATTCTGCAGAATGACTACTTTTACTTTTTGTATTTTAAGTACATTTTGATGACAATGCTTTTGTACTTTTACTCAAGTAAATTTTGAATTCCGGACTTTTACTTGTAAGGGCGCGCTCCCACCAAAACATGGTTGGCTTAGTGTGCGTGTGCGTGTGTGTGTAACTATTTGCCCATTTGAACCTATTTGTATAACTGCTTTATTTTGTTAGCCTACAGGTTCTACACTGTCTGCTGCACATAATGCTGAGCATTGCAAACTTTGATCCATTATAAATGTCTGTACTCTATTTCGTACATAACTTTGATCCATTATAAATGTGTCCATTATAAACACTCTTTTGTAGTTAGTCTGCCTCTTGCATTTGTGAGAAAATGTTATAATTTGTTCTATAGTGGCACCCAGTAGTTACTTTCAGGCACGACACTGTCACACTAACCCAGGGATGAAAGGCAGAACCCAAAATGTAGAACACATTCTTGAAATAAAGGCAGAAGTCAAATCAGAAATACTCTTCCAACACAGCAACTCGAATAAGAGAACGAGGCAGCATATGAACAGAGAACAAATAATTGCAACTTAAAGGAGAATTCCGTTCATTTTAAGTGTTATGTTTGATGTGCGTCAAATCACTTACCAACGTAGAAATGAAAATCGCGTGACTCCACAAATCCCCCTATCGACCCCCACCGTTGTCATGATAGTAGGATGCTGGATAGCCCAAATTCGCCTATTTTAACAAATGCAAAGTCTGTTTTTTTGCTTCTAGTACTCATTGTTGAGTCCCATGATAATGTAACAGGCGCTAAAACTCCGAGAAGCTAACGGCTAATAACAGAACGAGCTAATGCTGGGGCTGCTTATCTCTCTGCATGGCAGCCCCAGGTTGCCAGGTCGGGAGAGAAACAGGCAACCAGCATTAGCTCGTTCTGTTATTAGCCGTTAGCTTCTCGGAGTTTTAGCGCCGATAGGGGGATTTGTGGAGTCACGCGATTTTCATTTCTACGTTGGTAAGTGATTTGACGCACATCAAACATAACACTTAAAATGAACGGAATTCTCCTTTAACTAAGCACACAGCACCTTTATACTCTGGCTGTCTCATTAACTCAGACACACTCAGCTGGTTGCCCAGGTGGAACTAGTCTCTCAATCAAGACCACACTGAGAGGGGGGGGGGGGGGGTGTGGATCAGGGGCAGAACTGGACAGAGAAGGACACACTGGGCAGGGGCAGAGGCCAAGACCGTGACAACAAAACTAAATATTATATAAGTTATATAAGAAAAAGAGGTTGCGCATCAACAATGGGTTTTCTCAGTGGAGTGCTAGACCCAAAGTCAGTATACATATCAAAAAAGGAATTTTTAAAAAAAATCCAAAAAGGTAGCACATCCAAAAATGTCAATTAAATGGAGGACAAATTACTCACATTTCCACTTTTTTATTGGCACACCAATAAAGTGAACGCTTACGCGTTTCGGCTATGAGCCTTCCTCAGAAGGCTGAGGAAGGCTCATAGCCGAAACGCGTAAGCGTTCACTTTATTGGTGTGCCAATAAAAAAGTGGAAATGTGAGTAATTTGTCCTCCATTTAATTGACATTTTTGGATGTGCTACCTTTTTGGATTTTTTTTAAAAATTCCTTTTTTGATATTATATCTAACTATATAAATGGCGACCAACTTCCGCACCCTCGGTGTCCACACCCCACAGCTCTATTATCGACTAAACAACGCACCGCCAGACCACATGTCGCCAACTGACTCGCCACGCCGGCCGCGCTGAATTTACGCCTCGCGTAGGGGACATCTCACTGCTCAATACACCTTTTCCACCGCGCAACATAATTAATTCTACTCACCAAATGTCGGACAAAACGGAAGGGGAGGCAGCTTCGTACCGTTTACCGTGCGCACGACCTCATCACCACAACAGCACGCAGCCGCTGCGGGGTTTTTTTCCTTTTTTTCCACACTTTTTTTTTGGTCACCATTTTCTCCAGGCACCATTTCTGGTGTAACGTCGGGTGTTTCTTTTCACCAGCCAATCACCTTTCACGTTGCCACGTCCGTTGCCACGTCGCGCTGACGTACGCTAAACAAGCGCTGCCGTGCGCACAATGCAAACGAGCCCAAAGGCGCGCAAAAATCAGCCGACCATTGCTTAGACACAAAGTCAGACCTGGCAACGCAGCCTACGCCAATCATGTGTGAGACATCTACAAGCTATGGGGCAGAGACGCCACCGTATCTTAGCAACAACTACAGCGCTCACTCTCATTGGTCGTGTCACGCTAAGAGCAGTCTCCAGACAATGGCATCGCAGACAGCTTGCTGTTACTGCTGTAGCCATCACAGGCAGTTGCAGCACGACGGACAGGGCGCTGTGATAGCTGCCATGTCGCTAACGCTAACCTGGTTGTCATGCCTGCAGCGGCTGTGCAATCACTTTGTCAACAATGCACGTTCGTGTGGTGAATGTCTATATTGCTGCCCAGTTCGTCCATTGTAGATGGTGTATGTTTGTGTGTGTCTTCTGGAGAACTATGTCGCTCCACAGCAACTACAGTAACTAACGTAATGGCAGGACCGCCCCGTCCAACGCATGTTAGGCTGCATTATGGTCATGTAGTAATTTCAGATAATTTCGCTCCGATTAGAGCAGTGTTTATCAACCCTTTCACGCGGCCCCCCCCCCCCCCCAAATACACGTACTTGATCTGGGACCCCCCCATTCTGTTTGACTCCGTTCCACAAGTAAATATTGTGAAAATAGCCGATCTACAAGCTCGAAACGCCTCACGTTCAGAGGCTTTGTAAGCTTGGAGATCGGCTATTTTCTACATGATTGCCTCTTTCTTACATTCTTTGCCAATGTGGCCCATGTTTTCATAGCATAGTTTATTGACTACTTCTGTTGCAGAAATGGCCATTTCCTTTACTTTCGGTTTTTTATTGTCTCCGCCAGGCCGAAAGGCATGGCGCAAGACTATGTTTCACCCCCTGTCCGTCCGTCTGTGATAGCTAATCTCTCACATCGTTGACTTGATCGCAGCAAAATAACAGCCCGATGTGGAGAGTCAGTGAGAGCTGGATAAACGACGTAAAATGTGTCAAAAGGAGTCTGTACGGCTGTCGATAAATGAACACATGACGTCGGTGGGAGAGCAGATATTGTGTCTTTTGGACAAACAGCAGCGTGGTGCTGCTGTTTGTTGTGTGAAGCAGCTTAATGTCAGAGTGTTTGTGTTGCAGCGCCTCAGTGCGGCTGCAGAGTTCATGTGCAACCTCTTCCAGAGAGACACAGAGACACTAGAAACTCTGCTGGGGAAAAAAAACACTGCTGGGCATTGACTTTCCTATGGACATTGATCTACACACTGCAGGTATATCTGCTACACACACAACATCAAACTACACACTGCAGGTATGATGCAGCGTTTGCATTACAGCCAGCATGCCAGCGTAGTTCCCATATGGTTTCAAGGTGGGCTAAACCATATGGACCCCATGTCAGCAATGTCAGCGGCATCCACTTCAGTCCCAACTGCGATGCCCATGCAGGCTATAAGTAGCTTCTACCTGGCCCTTAGGTGGGCCCCAACTAGCCATGTTTATGTGGGACCAAGGCGGGTCCTAACTGGGTTTGCCCATGCAGGCTTTAACTGGGTTCTACCTGGGCCCTAGGTGTACCCTAACCAACCACAGTGCAGTGCCCATCGCTCCAATTGTTGTGACGTCAGGGCTCTCAATACTGCACATTGGTGGAGGAGGAGGGGCCGCAGGGCGACCGCACACATCGCTGAACCAATGGTAGCCCACGGATGTTTCCTCTGTGGATTTACAATCTGCCCCTCTATGCCACATATCATCCGCACTACAGGGTCTTCACTGACCGAGCCACGGCCCCACTGACCCTCATGACGCTACGCCACTTAAACGTGCGGCAGCATGCGCTGGGTTGCCAGGTTTGCACAGCCTGTGCCAGAAACAAGCAACCACCTTCATGAAAAAAAAAAAAAACACCGAAATGGTCCGCAATGTTCCAGGGGTGTCCCCGCGCGTCCCAACACTCCACAGGGGGTCAGTGGACCATCAGGGGGTCCGCGGACCCCCTGTGGACCCCCTGAAACATAACAAATATTATTTCTTCAAATTTTTTCCTTTTTCAAAAATTTTTTTCCACAGTTTCACTCCGGCGATTTGGGTCCCCCAATATACACACGGCTGGGCCCCGTGCGCGGCTGGGGTTGAGGGGGGCGTAGCCCCCCGAAACTCTAGTAAGTTATATTTCCCAAACTCTACTACTTTCATATGAAATGAAAAGGCAAAAATGCAAGAAAGGAAAAAAAGATGGGGTTATTTAATATGTTAACATAGAAATATGTGAATGATTTAGTTTTACTTGGTCTTTACTTATTATTATTGCCTGCATGCTCTTACACTATTATAGGTTGTATTTTTTTGTTGTTGCTTTTGCTCTGAGCCAACGCGAAGGTCACGTTCAAGGGCACGTTTGTGAGTGTGTGCGTGTGTGTGAGTGAGAGAATGTGTGCCTGCGTGAGTGCGTGCGTTTGTGTGTATGTGTGTGTGTGAGAAACTATTTGCCCATTTGAACCTATTTGTATAATTGCTTTATTTTGTCAACCCATGGTCATAGACAGGAATCGAACGTTCAACCTTCGGACTCACAGGCTGTCACACTAGTGATTGAGCTAAGGCTTCATCCAGCCTGACGGTGTCTGTTGAAGATCACTGTACACTCTTTAGTACAAAACTTTGATCCATTACACACGCCATAAGCAGCAGCACAGCACACTGATCTGCAGGGTACATTGGTCAGTGGTCTTTCAGTCTTTCTTGATCAGTGATTCTTAACAGGTTTCAACTGGACCCACATTTGGTGTTGACCAAGAAGTCAGGACACACACACGCACGCACGCACGCACGCACGCACGCACGCACGCACGCACGCACACACACACACACACACACACACACACACACACACACACACACGCACACACACACGCACACACACACACACGCACGAGGGAGAAAGACATAGGGTAACACACAGGAAAATACTTATATGACCCTGGGGTCATAACAGTTGGATTGGAGGTAAGCCCCAGTGAACAAGAAATGTGGCACTGATCGGTCCAATGGTTTCCAAGATTAGACCCACTCAACAGACAGACAGACAGACAGACAGACAGACAGACAGACAGACAGACAGACAGACAGACAGACAGACAGACAGACAGACAGACAGACAGACAGACAGACAGACACACACACACACACACACACACACACACACACACACACACACACACACACACACACACACACACACACACACACACATGGGCAAAACACAATCCCTGCATTTGCCATTGGCCTGCTGGAAACTATATTTGTTAGTAACTGATCTGTCAAAGAACTTAGAAGAAGTGTGTGTGATGCATCACAGTGTTATATTGGCCATGAGCAAGCCTTGTTCCGAGCTATGTGGCCCCTAGGGCAGGAGCCTATCTCTTGTGTCTGTAGCGTGAGGCAGCTTGATGTGGAAGAACACCCGCTTTATTGAATTTGATAGTATACAGTATATAGACAGGACATGGGGAGAGAGACGGGGAGTGACACGCAGCAAATTCGTCTGGATGCCTGGAGTGCCCGGACCGCTATCGGAAGTGGTGGAAAAAAGCACTCACATGTTTTACTTAATTAAAAGTATCAATACTGCAATGTAGAAATACTCTATTACAACTAAAAGTCCAGAATTCTAAATTTACTTGAGTAAATGTACAAAAGTATTGATATAAAAATGTACTTAAAGTACCAAAAGTAAAAAGTACTCATTATGCAGAATGTCCCATTTCACAAGTTTTCAAATGTATAACAATCTTGAGAAAATAGCAGATCTACAAGCACATGCCAGGAATCGAACAACGACCTCTCAGTTTCAGGTCGGACACTCTAACCAAAAGGCCACTGAACTGGCACAGTCTTTATTTCCTTACTTAATTAATACAATGTTATTTAGATTATGTATGGTGTATTTTTTACTGTACGTGGGAAATGGTATTATTTCTGAACTAGTACATGCTGTTTTGTTGTCCTGCAGCTGAATGAAATAAAATAAAACTCAACTGTAACTGGTTATACAACTGGTGTAAAAGAGAAGGAAACTGGCATCCATAAATAAGTGACACGTAGCGATGGCGTGAGGAAGAGAAGATTGGATGTCGAAAAAAACGAAGTTACATTTGCCAAGTGCTGTCATTGCTGTCATTGTAGGTTGATAAAGTAATGCTCGTCTTCATGGGTTCATGCAAAGGACAGCATCCTCCTCTCAGACACTACCGACAGGGAGTCCAGCTCCACCCCCACAGTGTGTCTGGCCTTCTTAATCAGTTTACTGATTCTGTTGGTGATTGATATTAAAGGTAGGGTAAGCGATACTTTTTGGTAAAAACAAAACATTTCTTTGGTTTTGTTTTGTTAAAAGCATTATTCTAATAGCAATCATTGTAGAGCAACCCTTTTGACATGAAGTGCCATGTTTTTATTTTCTTGATAGTCAGTGTGCCATATAAACATTATATTTAATTATGACACATCAAGATAAAATATTTCCAACAGATTTTGATATCCCATATACATTACCAGATTGAGTGGCCCTGTCTTTCCCTAAGAGGACTGACCGTGGGCAGCTACTGGGACATAAGTCGGGGCTTGATCAACCCCGGCTGGGTCACCTGAGCGAGGGTGTATGTTGTTGCGAGACCCGAAACACCCTATGACCCCAGGCTACAACACTGATGATACGTCCCAGGTGCATCCATGTGATGTTTTTCTTTATCCTTATTCTTTCCTTCTTCTTTTGAAATATTTTAGGGTTAGGAGTTTGAATGAATGTAGAATTCTGTGCAGGATGTCATTTGCATCAGGTGTGAGGGGACATCATTTAATTGACAATTTCTTTTTTGTAGTATTTTATTTTAAAAGAAAAATCCTCTCTCTCACACATATGCGAGTGTGCCCAGTGATCACCCTCCCCTGTGCCAATGTTGGCACCAGTGCCTAAGGTTGCCTACTCTGTAGAGTGTTTGTTCAGTAATCTCGTCTCTCCAGCTTTTTAATGAACAGACAATACATTTTCAGATGGGTTGCACATGTTCAACCAATCAGGAGAGAGTACCCATTTATCACCTTCAAGTTGATAGTGTTCCAGATCAAATTGTGTGTTCTCATTTATTTGTGTCATTGCCGGATAATGTTGATTTGTTTTTTTTTGTTTTTATCTCTTGTTTCTGTAGCGTGAGGCAGCTTGATGTGCAAGTACATCCCCTTTATTTTGATAGTATACAGTATATAGACAGGACATGGGGAGAGAGAGGCGGGGAGCGACACGCAGTATATAGACAGGACATGGGGAGAGAAAGGCGGGGAGCAGACCCAGGACACACGGGGATACAGACCCAGGACACACTGTCGACACACTGTCCACACTGCATTGGAGCCTGAGTGCCCGGACCGCTATAGGAAGTGGTGGAAAAAAGCACTGACATGTTTTACTTAAGTAAAAGTATCAATACTGCACTGTAGAAATACTCTATTACAAGTAACAGTCCAGAATTCTAAATGTTGTAAATGTGCAAAAGTATTGGTATCAAAATATACTTAAAGTACCAAAAGTAAAAAGTACTCATTATGCAGAATGTCTCATTTCACAAGTTTTCAAATGTATACCGACCTCTAAGTTTCAGGTTGGACACTCAAACCAAAAGGCCACAGAGCTGGTAGTCTTTATTTCCTTACTTACTTAATTAATACAATGTTATTTAGATTATTATGAATGGTGTATTTTTACTGTAGGTGGGAAAAGTATTATTTCTAAACTAGTACATGCTGTTTTGTTGTCCTGCAGCTGCATAAAATAAAATAAAACACAATTGTAACTGGTTATACAACTGGTGTAAAAGAGAAGGAAACTGGCATCGATAAATAAGACACGTAGCGATGGCGTGAGGAAGAAAAGATTGGATGTAAAAAAAAACTACCTGGCAAACTAACATTTGCCAGGTGCTGTTATGCTGTCATTGTAGGTTGATCAATTAATGCACGTCTTGATGGGTTCATGCAACGGACAGCATCCTCCTCTCAGACACTACCGACAAGGAGTCCAGCTCCACCCCCACATTGTGTGGGGGTGTGTGAGACGAAGGAGGAGCCCGGCCAGGAGGCCATCCACAGAGCCTAGTCCCTCCACGTGCCCGAGCCTCTCCTCTCCCCAGTCCCGTCAGAGTAGTTCCGGAGAAGCAGAATGAGTGGCCCTGTCTTTCCCTAAGAGGACTGACCGTGGGTAGCTACTGGGACATATAGTGCAGGAACCAAAACCCCAAAAGTTGACTATACCCCTCCCCGGGGTAGAACAAAACGGGACATTGTTTTTTCATATATTTAGGATGTCCCCTTCATGAAATGGATTGTCCCAAGTTTTACTTTTACTGCAAAAGTCATGAAATTGATCCATGAAGTGACTCACCACAAAGGCAAAAAAAAACTTCTACCCTGAAAGTGGGAGTTCCAAGTAAATCCTCTGTCATTTTCTACCTGCTGGTTGTTTTTAGATCATACTTGCACAGATGGTCTACAGGTAGTGTCCCTACATCCCAAAACAATCGGAATGCCAATATGTGGTTCTATAGTGAATCAGCAGCCTTTTATATAAGGCCTTAAATTGGTGGAAATAGCAAAAAGGTGACTTTTCTGGGCAATATATACTTGTAACTTTGGTCCAACTCTTTATCAGGGGTAGAACTAGATGTGATATGGGACATCCTAAAGATATGAAAAAACAATGTCCCGTTTTGTTCTACCCCGGGGAGGGGTATCTCAAAAACTAAGGCTCTTTTTGAGGGTTTGTTCCTGCACTAATAAGTCGGGGCTTGATCAACCCCGGCTGGGTCACCTGGGCGAGGGTGTATGTTGTTGCGAGACCCGAAACACCCGTCGACCCCAGGCTACATACGTCCCAGGTGCATCCATGTGATGTTTTTCTTTATCATTATTTTCTTCTTATTCTTTTTAAATATTTTCTTTCACATTGTACTGGGGATTCCCTCCCCAGTTAGAGTTATAGTTTAAATGATTGTAGAATTATGTGCAGGATGTAATTTGCATACAGGTGTGAGGGGACATAGTTTTGACAATTTATTTTTTGTAGTATTTTATTTAAAAGAAAAATCCTCTCTCTCACACTTATGCCAGTGTGCCAGTGATCACCCTCCCCTGTGCCAATGTTGGCACCCGTGTGAAAAGTTGGCTACTCTGTAGAGTGTTTGTTCAGTAATCTCGTCTCTCCAGCTTTTTACATTTTCAGATGGGTTGCACATTTTCAACCAATCAGGAGAGAGTACCCATTTATCACCTTCAAGTTTATAGTGTTCCAGTTAAAAAATTGTGTGCCCATTTCTTTGTGTCATCACTTCCAATTTAACTTCTTTATCTTATATCCTGTATGAGTTCTCTCTCCTGATTGGATGCAGTTGGTATCCAATCAGACAGGGAGACATGGAGACCCCTGTTACTGAGCCCCCCCCCCCCCCCCAAAAAAAAAGAAAAAAATGGAAAAAAAGAAAAAGAATGAATGAATAAATACGACATATAGGTAATATCGTAACTACTGTATGTGACAAACACCTGTTTCTATATCCTTCCATGAACACTAAATCCTATTTGATATAGTTAGATTGTTTAGAGCCAGACGGATACGTTGATTCGTTTTTTGCTTTGTTTTTTTTTCATTTCCAGACAGAACAATATCATAACCTGTCAAATGGACAGAAGCTGGGCTGTGGACCAATTTCTTATATGGTTATGAGTCACAGTTTCATGAGCGTGACGACGTGGTCTGCCGGCCGGCTGAACTTTATAGTTAGGGAAAGTTAGCCAAATGTGTGACCCATCAGAAAAATATTGTGTATTGCATTATTGTTCTAATTTAGTGGATGCATTACATCGTCATTTATAAAACACTGAATTTCCTTTGCATTTTCTTTTCTCATGCTGATTCTCAATAACGATTATAGGCATTATTATTTAAATGTTTATATAATTACAAGACTTTGAACATTATTGTCAAATAAAACCGTGCAACTACATTTTCCTATTCTTTACTTATAGGTAAGTAAGCTTGGCCAAGCGAACATAGGTCAGGAACCTATCTCCTGTTTCTGTAGCGTCAGCTTGATGTACAAGTACAGACCCTGTCCCAAGGACTTACCCCAAATCCACCCCTTGATGCTTAGTGTCAAGCAGGGAGGCATTGGGTCTCATTTTTAAAGTCTTTGGTATGACCCGGCCGGGGAATCGAACTCTCAGCCTCAGGGCAGATATTCGAACCACAAGGCCACTGAGCTGGTAGTCTTTATTTAGTGACTTACTTACTTACTTACTTACTTAATTAATACAATGTTATTTAGATTATCTATGGTGTATTTACTGTAGGTGGGAAAATGTATTATTTCTTAACTAGTACATGATGTTTTGTTATAGATGTTGTCCTGTCACTGCATAAAATCAAATAAAACACAATTGTAACTGGTTATACAACTGGTGTAAAAGAGAAGGAAACTGGCATCGATAAATAAGTGACACGTAGCGATGGTGTGAGGAAGAAAAGATTGGATGTCAAGAAAAAAAAAGTTACATTTGCATATTGCTAATTTTACGTTAAAGGGTAGTCCAGCAGGATTTCGTATTTTTGGTGACTGCCCTCAAAGTGGGTTGAGCTCTACAGGTATAAATTCTCTACTCCAGGTTGGATCTTAAACACAACCTCTGCAAGGTAAGAGAATAGGCGAGAACTTATTTTACAATATTGGCATCTAAGCCCTAAAGATTTCAGCATGTTACATGTTTTGAAAAGACAATTTATATATTTTTTTGTGGTGTTGTAGTCTGTCTAAAAAAAACATTATATCTCCAACAGGTTGGTGTCAGATCTCCAGGATGTGGACCATGGTGAGAGTTTCAGCTGTTTTGTTGGTTCTGTTCATACATCATGCTACTGAAGCCCAGCCCAGCCAAGGTAACCCACCTCTAATGTCTACTTATTAACATTAATATAAGGTGGGTGTCCTGGTTGGTATGTCTACCACCTAAACAGATGTTTTTTTGGTCAATGGTTCAAATGTGTCTCTTGGCATTTTGTCATGTATTATCGTATTGCTCTATACCACGTTTTCTCTAAAAATGTTTTTTCTTTATAGTACTCTATTAATATGTGTATATATTATAATTACTTATGCTCAATAGATGCTTGTTTTCAAATATATTCTTCTATATAATAATAATAATAATAATAATAATAATAAGGGTAATAATAATAATAATAATAATAATAATAATAATAATAATAATAATAACAATAATAATAATGGCATATATTATGCAGGGCAGCTGCATGAAATATGACTTTCTACCTGAGACTTGTTTTTTTACGATTTTTTAACCATTACTGTTACTGTCTATGTAAGTAAGTGTTTTCGTATGAAAATCTTTTTTTTTTTTTTTTTTTACGAAGTATCCAATATCTTTGGATACTTTGTTAAAAAAGTTGCACTGCAGGACATTTTGACACTGTATCGCTGAATAACTCAATCAAATGAATAATTTGCAACACAAATATTGCTGGATCAAAAGATTGATGGCATCCAGACACCAAATGTACGTGTCCTGTCTTTGACACACATATTGAAATACGAATTTCCTTAAAACAAAATCATCAAGACGTGTAAAAGTTGCATAGAAACATAGCATAATTATTCTATTTTTCTACATCTTTTAACAGCGTGTCCTGGGGCAGCAGCAGACATTGCATTCTTGCTGGATGGCTCAGGCAGTGTTTCCTCCAGTGATTTCAACATAATGAAGGCCTTTGTTAAAAGTGTGATTCGCTCACTGCTGGGCCTGGGACAAGCTACACAGGTGGGTCTAGCAAAGTCAAGTTATAACTTAAAAAGGATAAAGAGTTTTCCTCCAAACTTGGCCATCTTCTATGATGCTGAAAACATGATAATCAGATAAAAAAGGTCCAGCACTGTAAAGCTGTACATACTATTATAGAACATTAGATGTCATGTTTACATTGCATCATCAATGATGGGATAACCATCCATCTTATCTGAAACAATAAATACATTGCAAATTAGTTGATTATAGTTCTCAACAGCATTCGTCTGTAGGAGTTTACTTTGATCTTGAATGATTGATGGCATTTAAAATAGCACTGATTATACAGGCTTTTCCCCCCCGAGCTTTTCAATTGCTTCACTGTAATAGCAGAATATTGTATATTTCACTGAGTTCAGTGTGTTTCTGTGTGTTTACAGTTTGCAGTTGCCGAATACTCAACAAACCCCACCATCCACCGTCATTTTGATAATTTTGCCACCTCAGGATCTTGGGAATCTCAAATTAATCGTATTACTCGACAAAATGGAGGGACTAATACAGCTAAAGGAATTCGACATGTTGTGTAAGTGCCTGTATCTTGACAACATACCACACGTCAAACATTTTATGACAAGAGTTTGCAAGTACAGTTTTTTTTTTGTCTTTTATTCCGACAGCCAACGTGTTTTTTCAGGGAGAAGAGGATCAAGACCAAACGTGAACAAGTTCCTGATAGTCATTACTGATGGATCATCTAGTGATCGGAACGACTTACCTAATGCTGCTGCCTTAGCTGCAAGGCAGGGCATTATTCTTTTTGCCATTGGGGTAAGTTGTCATCATTTTGAAATGTACTTAAACAAATTACTAAATGAATTATAATGTAAATGTTTTTTACATACCTGTAGCTAATACAACAGAGAGTACTATCCACTGATGAAGCTGTTAGCAGAGCCAGAGGGCCTTGACAACTGCAACTGCAACTGCAACTGTGTGTGTGTGTGTGTGTGTGTGTGTGTGTGCGTGCGTGCGTGCGTGCGTGCGTGCGTGCGTGCGTGCGTGCGTGCGTGCGCGCAGGCGTGTGTGCATGTAGGTGTGCGTGCATGTTTCTTACTATTACTATATTTAATGTTGTTACAATGTGTCTAATACAATAATTCTACTCTTCTGTACTAACACAAGATTGAACATAAAGACACCCTGATCTCAACCTTGAGGATTAATTACTAAGACTATTTAGTTTAAAAACATGCTCAGTTTTGAATGCACAATGAGAGTATCAATGTCAACATGAGCCTAGAATTATACACCAATAACTTAAAATTGATACCGTAACATTGTCCTTCACAACACTGTAACCACTGTGTCTTGGTATCCTTAGGTTGGAAGCGCCTTTAATGATGCTGGTGCAAGAGCAGAGTTGGACACCATTGCTACCGATCCATCGAAGCATGTGTTTCGAGTGACCAACTTTCGAGCTCTCGATGGAGTCAGGCAGACTTTGCAGAACAACATCTGTCCAATTCAAGGTATATTTCAGTCCACACAAAGTCTGGCTCTGTCAGAAAATCATCAAAATCATATTAGATTCATAACTGAGTGTTTTGTTGTTGGTTTATCTTGCATTATTATTTTGCAGTGGGTGGGGAGGCGGGGTTATTTGTTTTGGAGTCAGTAGTCAGATCTTATACTCAATGTTCTGCTCCTCGCCTCCTACGTCCTGATTCCTCGTTCCTCGTGTTACGGTGAAATGGGTGACCTGCCGAAATATGTGACCATCTTGTGAACTTCACATGGCCTAAATACCACTAGGTTTAACTCTGTTAATAAACACTGCAGTGATGTACGTTCAGACATGATGTATAGGACGGAGGAGGCAGAAAATAGAGTTGTGGGATCTGGCTAATGAAGACTATGGCAACGCCTGCTTGGACCAGGCCTACCGGTGTATATCCACATGTTTCCTAGGTAGCTTTTTGGGGAAATGTGTTTGTGTGAATTATGGGCATCACTTCCTGTTGTCAGTCATTCAATTCATTTGAGTGATCCGTGTAAGTCAACAATAACGTGGGAACACAACCTGACACAAATCTAAAAGGGTCATATTAGTCTCTTACTTATACACTACTAGATCTGCCTCCACACTGCTGATTCAAATTAATTGAATGACTGACAACAGGAAGTGATGCCCATAATTCACACAAGGCCTCATGGGACACTGGAAACTCATGGATAGAGAGTCATATTCTCTATTTTGGGCAGGTTTTATTTGGTGGGGAGGCACAACCCAGGCAGAGGTCTGCAAAATCATACAAATACGCTTTTAGTATATTATTAATTATATTATGTTATTATGTTCTGTGCTTCATGACATTGCCTTTCATTGTCCATTTTATTCATGGTAGCTCCTGTACCAACCCCATGTTTCAAAGTCCATTTTATTCATAGTAGCTATACCGACATCATGTTTTATTATATATTATATATATATTTATATATTATTTAGAGTAGCCAATTATTTTTTACCCCTTTTTCTCCCCAATTGAGTCGTTATGGCAATTGATTCATCTCCACACACATTTCTGTGTTGTCACTGCTGTTGTATCCTACTGACTCACCTGCCAGTGAGGAGCCCCCACCTGGAGGACGCAGAGCCTTCGTCCTACTACTCCCGCCCAACACTCCCTGCTGACAGGTGTCGCCCCAGCCCGTAGGAGTACGTGCCATGACCAATATCACCCTCCCCGCCCGGCTTCCCTCGCCCGAACGAACACGGGCCAATGGTGTTCTTGTTGTGTTCGCTCGAAAAAGCCGGGCGCGCCACGTGGATTTGAACCCACAACCTCCGTGGTGGTCGGCAGAGACTTCACCCCTGCACCACCCGAGCGCTATCCAATCCCGTGTTTCATAGTTCATTGTATTCATAGTAGCTACCAATCCCATGTTTCTGTTGCACAGACCTCCAAGGTGGACATACAGTACAATACACATCTGTTCATGGTCTAGTGTCCAAGCAGACATACAGAACTGTATACACATCTGCTAAACAGTTCTATTTCTGGCATCATACAGTGTCTTTGTTTCATATTTTAGTAATTCACATCATGCTGTAATTATAGTGGTTTGTTTGGTAGCGTTGAAGGCATGAGTGTTTTTTTCCACTTTACAGTAATAACAACTACAACTACTACAACGACTACAACTACAACGCCTGCAACGACAACAACTACAACGCCTACAACGACCACTACACCTGCAACGA
>NC_139940.1:47622538-47660038 GCF_963454915.1 Gymnoscopelus microlampas | reverse complement strand
AACTTACTTCTCAAACTTATGCGGGCGGGCGGGCGGGCGGACGGACGGACGGACGGACGGACGGACGGACGGACAGACAGACAGACAGACAGACGAAATCAATGCTCATGTCCTGCATCAGTTTGAACATCAGCTTCCAGTTTCCGCCAAAACGATAAGCTTTATGTGGTATGGTTAACATTTAACTACATTACACAACATGCTTTTACTGTATATTAACACTACACACAGTTGTGAAATACACTATATTATAGGCTGTGTTTTTATACTTTAAAATCTTAGGATTTGTCGGGCTTTTGTATCGATGAAAGACACCGGTTCAAATAAATGCAAGATGATTATAAGCCTGACAAATATCATAAACAAAACAATGGAAATGTAATAACAATGTTGACCTTTGACCTTGTCAGCCAAATCTCTCTCTGTCTGTGTGTGTGTGTGTGTGTGTGTGTGTGTGTGTGTGTGTGTGTGTGTGTGTGTGTGTGTGTGTGTGTGTGTGTGTGTGTGTGTGTGTGTGTGTGTGTGTGTGTGTGCGTGTGCGCGGGTGTGTGTGTTACTGTTGCCCATTTGAACCTATTTCGCTTTATTTTGTTAGCCTACATGTTTAACACTGTCTGCTGCACATAATGCAGAGCATTGCAAACTTTGATCCATTATAAATGTGTCCATTATAAACTCTCTTGTGTACATAACTTTGAATCAATATAAATGTCTGCACTCTCTTGTGTACATAACTTTGAATCATTATAAATGTCTGTACTCTCTTTTGTACATAACTTTGAATCATAAATGTATGTACAATCTTTTGTACATAACTTTGCTGTTACTGTAGTTTGTCTGCCGCTTGCATTGACAAAATGCTATAATTGGTTGTATAGCGGCACTCAGTGGTTACTTTCAGGCATAACACTGTCACACTCAGGGATGAAAGATAGGACCCAAAATGCAGAAAAAACAAACAAATAGATACAAATAAGTTGTAAAACTGAAAACTCTTACACCAGGTGCCAAGCTCAGAAATACTCTTCAAAATCAGGAACTCAGCAGGAACACAAGACACAGATGACGAGAGAACAATAATAATCCAACAGCAACATGACTGAGCACACTTTAAATACTCTGGCTGTCTCATTAACTCAGACACACACAGCTGGGTGCCAAGGTGGAACCAGTCTCTCAATCAACGCCACACAGAGACAAGGGGGGGCATGGGCACAAGGGCAGAGTCACATCAGGGGCAAAACTGGACCAAGGTATATGGAAAGAAGGTAGGGTCATCTACGTCATTTTCGCTATCATGCAATTCCCAAATTCGTCGCACCATGGGAGACAGACTGCAGCCTTGAGTTCAGTGGAATGCATTGAAGTTAATGAGAGCCCGGTGGATCAGCTCATGAACATATATTTCTGAATGACTGAGACCTTTGTAAAGTAATTGCTTCTGGAAAATAAAAGAAGACATATCACACCTTGTTTTCTGCTATGTTGCTTTTCGATGTGTCCACTTTATAAGTGTTTTGAGCTATCTAAAGTGCACAAAGTACGTGATACTGCAGAGCCAGAAACCAGTGTTGCCATCCACATAGGATAAGCGACTTTGGGCTTATTTTTCTGTGACGTTGCTTGTAAATAGTGGTGGTTGCGGGTTACGTTTTTTGGGACTTTTTTCTAAAGGGTAGTTGATTATTTGGACTTATTTTACAATTTTACAATTATTTTAACCAGTGGTTCTCAATCTTTTTTATGTCATGGACCCTCAAATTTGTATTTGTCCCTAACCCCCATCTGAAAAAACTTTTGTGCAGATTTGCGTTGTTAGTGTTTCAAAAATCCTCAAATATTTCACATTTTACTTCAAGACTTATTTTTAAATAGCAGATCTACAAGCTCACAACGCATTGTGAGCTTAGATCGGCTATTTTCAATGCATACAGTATAAAGGTTTAAAGTGCTCATGGACTAGTGCAGGTCTTCAACAGGGGTCCGCGAAATTGTTGATATATATATATATATATATATTACGGCTGGGACTCAATTAAAAAAATAATCTAATTAATTAGAGGCTTTGTAATTAATGAATCGCAATTAATCACATTTTAATCGCATATCAATATTTGACCTGAGCACAGTGAAAAGCTATTTTTTCAAATGGATTTTGGCATACGTCTTTAAGTACATGTACTCAAGAACTGTACTTAAGTACAATTTTAGGGTGTTTGCACTTGACTCTCGAGTATATCCAATTTCTAATACTTTTACTTCTACTCCAGTAACTCCACTACATCTCAGAGGCAAATATTTTGCTTTTACTCTACAATTATTTGAAAACTTTAGTTACAAGTTACTTTGTAGATTTCGATTATTATTATAAAACATACAGTAACCATGTGAAAATAGCAGATCTACAAGCGCAAGGCATTGTGAGCTTGTAGATCTACTAGTTTCCACCACTGGAGGCTGGTAGAGTGTGTTGTTTTTACTGTTGTTTTATAGTCGTTTAATTAATTATTAATACAAATCGCGTGCATGTCGTGCACCCCCCCCTATTTCACCAAACTTCCGGTTCCAGTTTTGGCTCCCAAGCGCATCAATGGCTCTGCTATACATGCAATGGCGTCTGCCCGGCCTCTAGGCTGGATTACCTTGTTTTCTAATTAGCTTGAACTGGGCAGGGAAGGACACACAGCTAGGGCAGAGGCAGATACCAAGATCGTTACATACACACAGAACCTTTTAGCCACACAGACACGCACACACACGCGCACACACGCACACACACACACACACACACACACACACACACACACACACACACACACGCACACGCACACGCACACGCACACGCACACACACACACACACACACACACACACACACACACACACACACACACACACACACACACACACAGAGAGAGAGAGAGAGAGAGATGATAGATGAGCTTTAATTTGGCAATTCATTGATGGTGTATTAATGTTTAAAAAACAACAAGAAAAACATAACATAAATGAGAGTGTCTCTACTGGTTAGTAAGGAGTACTGATGAAGATAGAAATATGTCAACTATCCACTACATTGTTCTAGAGCCACAGTGCAACATGAACTCCTGTTGTCATGGATACCACAGCCAGTAGGCACAACAACATCTGCAGTATTAGTTTAACTATGAAATGTTCATGAGAAATGGTTCATATATTATTACATGGAGTTAAACTAACACTACGTGTTACTGCGTGAGAGTTTTCAGTCAGAAATGTCTTATCTTTTCCTGTTATTTGGACAGTTTATCACCACTCTTTCACATGTTCACAGACACCAGATTCTGTTTGAATAAAATTTCATTACAGGGTAAATCATTTACCATGTGACTGAAACACATTTACTGTAAATGGGATTTGTCAATACACGTGTACCATTAAGTACGAAAGAACAATGTAGCAAAGTAGCAAAGTGAGACCAATGTTCTCAATAAACCAATAAATCAAGATTAGAAGTGTCAGATCTCTCAACGACCTTACATCATGATACAATGCGCCGAACAGGACAGTTGTTACAAATCGACCATTTTTGTTCACAGTTCATTCATTTCTTATGAAAGCCTATGACAATTGTTAATTTCCCCTTGCAAATGCCTGAAGGTTAAGCACAAAGCATAAACAGAGAGATGGCTGCAAAGAGATGGAGATCAATGTCACAAACACACTACCCAGCAAATGCCTAAAAGTAAATGAGGCAACAAGGCAACTTTGAAATGTAACATTTCAAACTGTTGAAATGAACAGACATTTCAGGTTTGGAATAAACAAACATAAGGCTATATACGTTTTATGTCTAGGGTTGTGTATGTATGTATGTATGTATGTATGTATGTATGTATGTATGTATGTATGTATGTATGTATGTATGTATGTATGTATGTATGTATGTATGTATGTATGTATGTATGTATGTATGTATGTATGTATGTATGTATGTATGTATGCACTCAGTGGTGTAAAGTAACTAAGTACATTTACTCAAGTGTTGTACTTAAGTACAATTTTGAGGTACTTTTACTTTAGTGGAATATTTGCCCAATACTTTTGTTGAGGTCTTTTTTACTTTAGTAAAGTACTTCCAATTTTCAATACTTTTACTTCTACTCTACTCCACTAACATCTCAGAGACAAATGTTATACTTTTACTCCACTACAATTATTTGAAAACTTTAGTTACTTTGTAATTATTATTAACCGATTTTGATTATAAATAGCTGATCTACAAGCTCACAATGCATCATGATGTGACGCATTGTGAGCTTGTAGAGCTGTTATTTTCAAAAGATTGTTATACATTTGAAAACTTGAAATGGGACATTCTGCGTAATGAGTACTTTCTACTTTTGGTTCTTTAAGTACATTTTGATACCAATACTCTTGTACTTTTTCTCAAGTCATTTTTTCATTCCGGATTTTTACTTGTAACAGAGTATTTTTATATTGCAGTATTGATACTTAAGTAAAAAAAATAGTACTTTTTAAACACAGGATCTGATCCGAATGTTGACCTGATGACCTGATGGTCAAGATTAAATGTATCCCCTGAGCAAGCAGGCAGGCTCTATTAGCTCAATGGTAAAAATGTCAGCACTTGCACAGGGTTCAAATCTGGGATAGAAGTGGAAAGTTACATAGTGCAGCTTTAACTAAGATCTAAAAATGATTAAATAACCCTCAAGCAGAACACTTCTTTATTCTTCATGGTAACCAAACTGCAGCAGGTTGATTCAACTTTGACAAAGATGTTGCAGACATCATAGGTGCTCAACAAGGTAGGGGCATGAATCATGAGCTCTTCTGGTTTGGCAAACATTAGCTCATTTCCGAGCTAGTAACTACTAGTAACTTTATCTACTTTGTAGATCTTGATTATTATCACAAAACATACATTAACCACTTCAACCCTATATACATTTCGGCCATTTGAAAATAGCCGATCTACAAGCTCACAACGCGTCGCGTTGTGAGCTTGTACTCATTTTGTACTCATTTTATACATTTGAAAACTTGTGTAATGGGACATTCTGCATAATGAGAATGTTCTACTTTTGGTACTTTAAGTACATTTTGATACCAATACTTGTACTTTTACTCAAGTAAATTTTGATTTTGATTTTTGATTTTTTTTGGTAACATTGTAGTATTGATACTTAAGTAAGAAATGAGTTGAGATGAGACTGATGAGTTTATACAACACTCTATTGTATGATCTCCAACAAACTAACTATGATGTCTGGACCCCCTTTTATCAAAGGAACAGATGCATGTCTCCAACAATGTCTAATAATCCCCCAAAAATCACAAAGTTTAATACCAGTATTGCCTTGGTCCCGGTCCCAGTTACCAAACCTTGATCATCAGGGGACTTGACACAATAGATCTTCACATCTTTCATCTGCACAACTCACACTGCATGACTCCTAAAATAATCAACTTTAAAACATACAACCATAATGTACACAATTATAATACCATAATATACACAATTATAATATTCATTCATATCAATATTTACAGTATTTGATTACATTACAGTTTATCCAACATAAGCATGTTAAGGCTATGAGACACTTCTTAAAGATGTTATCTGGATCAAACACACATTTGGCCAGGCGCGGAGATCCCAGGGGGGGGGGATTTAATATAACACAGTGTCAAATTAGCTAGATTGGAGTTTTTGAGATCTCACGTCTGGTCTGATGGCGTGTAGACTTTGGCTAAACCTGTTTGTTCCATCGTTGACATGCGGAGCAGCATTGTCTGTGTCACAGTGTCACAAGTTAGATTCTTAATCATTCAGCCATTTAAACAGTGCTTAGAACAGCCTAAGTGTTGCAGAGTTAAGGCACTGTGTTCACATCACTGTAAACACTTAGGCCCCAACACTCAGAGCTACCTAAGTGCCTGCACTGAAGGGGAAGCATTTGCTGCCCAAAAACGTGCCTGGACAAAACAAACATAATATGAAACTCAGGACATAATGGAAGGGAATCTATAACACTTACCTAGTACATATGAGATAGAAAGATAAGATATGATTGATGCATGAAATCATACAAAATAATACTGTGTACTGATAGTCACGTGTCATACGCTATGACCACAACAAAGGCTTATAAATTCTCTAACATGACCTCCGCAAGGTAGGAGAGACGCAGAAGTTGATGAAGTTCCCATGAAGTGGTGATTTTCAGGTGTGGTAACATATTATGTTATAATTAAAATGTTCTACCTCTGCAATGAACCAGTCATTTGCAATGAGTCAGTGACGTTAGTTGTCTTTACGATGTTGTAGTCTGTCTAAAAAGGTTTTGTATATTTTCAATAGGTTGGTGTCAGATCAGCCAGGATGTTGACCATGGTGAGAGTGTCAGCTGTTCTGTTGGTTCTGTTCATACAGAATGTTAATGGAAACAGTCCAGGTACGCAGCCTCTGATGTTATCTTATTGGTATAGATATGATGTTTAACATTAATAATAGATGGGTGTCCTGGTTGGTACTCCTATTACATGAACAGACCTTTATGCAAAATCAAGTATCCAAGTCTGTCTGTTGACCTCCATGTGTCATATAGTATCTTGATCTTTACACATTGATGCTGCTAGTGCCATAGCATAGCATTAGCCAGGTGGGGCAGCTGTCATCCTGCATTTAATAGCCTACAAAAAAATTGGAATAGTCATACAAATACTAAATATTTACGCAAACACTATTCTATTACAAATTATTTAAGAGTAAACACAATACTTTTCAACTTCTTATTGTAAACAAATATACCGTAATGTTACTTATACAAAACTCACTAATCTAATCTAATTGGTTTCTTCAAAATATATGTACAGTATGTGTATTTCATGAGATTGAAGACTGAGTCGAGGAGCAATGACAACGAAAAAACATGTTTAGCCTTAGTTTCTGCCCGAGGACCTCGGTCTGCAATCATAAGGGGTTAATAAGAAAAACATAGGGTCAGGCCATGAATTGCTAAGTAATCAGTAATTGTAAAAATTTGTCCTAAAACAGACAGGTAAAAAGTTAAAATAGGAGTAATTTATGTTCTCATCTCCTGGCTAATAGCCTATAGCATCAGTGTTCTTTACAATTTGGAATCTATTTATTTATTTTTGCTTAAACTATGTGAAAACACAATTGCAATAGTCAAGGTATAAAGATATAAAATTATGCATGATTATTTTTGGTGTCTCTAAAACTCAAAATGTATCTGATCATGGACATATTCCTTAGATGATAAAAAAAACATGTATAAAAAGTGTGTTCATTTTCTTCTTCTACCCCGGATTTGAACCCAGTTTACAGATTGGACCACATTACATTTCATTCATTAAGAAATAGTTGTATAGTGCCGCTTTAAGGTACAAATAAAGGTGTCAAATATTTCTTTATGACATTGTATTTGGCAGATAATGGAAATTAATATATACACTTAAATATTGCTAATTTCATTTGTAATTCCAGTGACACAGTGGTAATCAAAGTAAAAATGGTGAATATCAAAAGTATTCTTTTTATAAAATCCATTGCCTCTTGTTGTCTTAGTTCATTATATTCTCGATAACATTTATGCATATGATGAATAACTCATAATCCCAATAAGCACCTTAACTCTATGTCCATAATGTTCACATCACAACTGTCAAAATGAATAGCCACATGTAATGAATGACTAATTCCTTTCAGGTACAACCTTCCTCAGCTGTGAATCATGTCATGATCAGGCTAAATGCCTGGAGTCTCTCGTCAAACCAGAGAGAGGCGACACCTTCTTCAGCCAATCAGTCTCCTGTGTCTGTAAAGATGGCTTCGTCGGTGATGGCCTCACCTGTTACGATGTAAAGCTCTGCAGTGATTCCTCCTGTTGTCACCAAGGTTACAGATGGTCACCAGAGAAAGGCTGTGTGGATATTGATGAGTGCTCCCTCCCTGAGGCACCCTGCACCCATGGGTCTCAGGTCTGTGTGAACACACCTGGCTCCTTTGAGTGTCTCGTAACTCCCTCCAGGGCTAAAAGATCTGTTGTTCGGTTCTCCTGTGGCAACGTGGTTTGTCCATTAGGTCAGGACTGTATCAACTCTCGCTGTTTAGATCCCTGTGATCACTACACAGTACTGAATGATACCTGGAGAGCGACAGATTACAATGCAAATGGTAACTGGCACTGTGACACCAGTGTCAACTGGCAAGGGTGGTATCGAATGTTCCTAGGGCAAAGCAGTGCACAGATGCCAGAGACATGTGTGGAAGAAGACATGTGTGGAACAGATGTTCCTCTATGGATAACACAGCCTCATCCTGCAGTGTTAGATAGAATTGTACAGCGCAGCACCTGTGGTAAGTGGAATGGTGACTGTTGTCAAAGAAGTTATACCGCACCTCCCATCCATGTCAAGAACTGTTGGAACTACTATGTCTACAAGCTTCTACCACCAAC
This sequence comes from Gymnoscopelus microlampas, assembly GCF_963454915.1. Taxonomy (NCBI): domain Eukaryota; kingdom Metazoa; phylum Chordata; class Actinopteri; order Myctophiformes; family Myctophidae; genus Gymnoscopelus; species Gymnoscopelus microlampas. Next base: position 47,651,550 of record NC_139940.1, on the reverse strand, counting down.
CGGCTGTTATGTAGGCTATTGTGCAGGTAAAGTGGTGTTGTAAAATTGTTCATAAAATACTCATCTGTAATACAATATTACCAAACTTCTTTGGTGACGTAGAACAAGGCTTGAGTGCTTGTTTGTTAATACCTCCCTAGATTTACCATCAAATCATCCTCAACCCACTACTGTTAATCAACCCCCTTCTGTTTCAGTCAGTCATCACCCTCCATCTGAACTCATTTGTGGACAGAGTCAAATCCAAATTGGCCTGCGACTAATTGGTCTAGAATCCTTTAATTTGAATGGATCCTCTGGTCACCTGGCCGACCCGCAGTGCTCATCTTTCACAGAGCACAATGGAACAGTGTGGTACCAAGTGGAACGTCAAGCTGACACCTGTGGGAACATATTGACGGTTAGGATTTGTCTGATAACTTGTTTTATTTATTTTATTTGTTTTATTTATTTTATTTATTCATTCATTTATTTTATTTTTTTTACTTTTTACACAATGCATTTTCTTCAATCATTCTGTTTAATTATGAGGTGGATATTGGTACTTTGTGTCCAGCTGACTAGAATAGATGATTCACTCAACTGACCATTCAGTTAATCTCTGTCTTTCAGACCAACAACACCCATGCCATCTACTCCAACAGTTTGTTTATCTATACTGCAAATAACGTCTCTTCTCCTGTGAGTTTTCCCTTCTCCTGTGTCTATCCTCTGGACTCAGAGACCAGCCTAGATGTGGCTATCAGACCAAACCTTCAGTAAGTAGGCCTAATCTATTTTCTGAATTGCAAATGAGTGAAAACACAGTGAATATACAATTTATTGCAGTACAATGAATGTGAACTGCATTGCACCAAGCCGCCTCAGTACAGAACTGTGAAAAGGCAGACAAAGGTTACACAAATTTAATTTAGACAAATTTACACTAAGTGTGTTTTGAATGGTTCTTTATTTATTAATCTGCCATTATAATGGCCTCTATAGTTGCTGCCATACAAGAAGAGACTAGTATATTACATTTCCGGCTTACATTTATTTCTCTGCTGTCAGATTTTGATCCAGACTACAGAAACTATTTATATGCCACATTGTATACAGTCAATATTGGCTATTAATACATATGTTTTTCCAAGCCAGTTCTTAGTTTGCACTTATAAATGTTTCTGCTAACAGTGATAGACAGCCACTCGGCCAAACCAAACCACAGATACTGTTTGATCCTTTAAATGCAATGTTTCCTTCACAGGCTTGAAGGTGGCATGTCAGGTGTGGGTTCACCAGCCAGCACCTCCATGTCCTTGTTCCAAACCTCCAACTACACAGAGCCTTACCCAGCAGGCCCAGTCACCCTGCCAGTGGGCTCTGCCGTGTATGTAGGAGTATCTGTAGGAGAAACAGATCCAAGGTTTGTGGTCGTTCTGGACGACTGCTACGCCACTCACTCCTCCAGTCCTGATGACCTCATGAGACACTTCCTCATTCAAAACGAGTATGTTTTATTCTTCAGCCTCAGCAGATGGTTTGTGTCACAATAAACAAACAATAAAAGAGAAGGTTGGGTGGGATTGGGGTATGGGATGTGTGGTAATGTTAATTCATTCATTAATGAAATTGGGACGTATTTCTTCCAGGTGCCCTATCAACCGTCGTCAGGTGAAAGTGGATGAGAGCGGCTCTTCCCTCCAGGCTCGTTTCTCTGCCCTGCTCTTCCTGTTCCATGGAGACTACAGAGATATCTACCTTCACTGCAGCCTCCACCTGTGTGACCAGAGAGACTCCTCATGTTCTCCTGTAAGTTTCACACTTTCTTTCCACACTCTGCTGTTTCACACCAGACAGTTAAGTCAGTAGCACTGCGTATGGCCAGGAAGTACAGTGAATTTACTTTAGATTTGAAGATCTGTGGCGATCCTATTTGCTTAACTGCGTGCTTACTGCTATTCCTTCAACATTCACAGGTTTGCTCAGGGAGGCGTGTTCGCTCCGTTTCCACGTCTGTAGCCTTCAAACCCATCACCATTGGACCAATCACCTGTGAGTATAAAGGACAAAACTATTTTACAAATCTGATACGAGGATCTGAAATACTGACATGTCTAATGTTAGAGTTGAACTAAATGTGTTTTCTTTTTTTTCATTGGAATTTCAGGGGACAAGCTAGCAGTGTGAACCAGTGGGCATCTTTAAATAAACTCCAACATATCCATTTATCTTACGTTTCTAATCAATAAACAAAACAAATATATTTTGTATGAAATAAAATGCACAATGATATGGTGAAATCAGCATATTCAAGGTTCAACCATCACATTTTCTCAGTACTTGAATTCAAGCTCTATTCTTTGTAATCAATAAACCATATGAACACTGATATTTGAAGCATTTGTCGCTCCTCTTATTTGTGGAAGTGGAATAACTTTTGGGTCTGCATAGTTTCGAGGCCCCTTATTGTCTGATTACAATTTGGGTATATGTCACAAGTGCCTTGTTGCTGACCGGATCACCACCATGCCAATAATGATGAAGCACACCACCTTGTGTAAGAAGAACCTTAAATGAGAGCGGATATGATCATGTATAAAAGAGAAATATAGCCTTAAGATATCCTATTGGTAAAATATTAAAATACTTCACCCATTTTCACATTAGATTTGAGAAGAGGAACTCTTGTTAAAGCTTGCATTTGGTCTCTTTTTACTTTTTGTGTCAACCCATTAAAACTGGGAAAGCATCTGTGTCATTTTAGATTTTAGCTATATACTGTAAATATAGCAACATAAGTTTTTCTCAAAAATAGCAGATGTACAAGCTCACCACACAGCACAAAATTAACATTACTTCAGTCTGCTCTCTCATTTTTAAAGCCTGTAGCATACTCCAACTGAGCTAACAGGGTAGGCAATAAGAACAAAATGACGTCATTCAGTACTTTGGCAGTGGCTGTCAGCACTTTGTTCAGTAGTTCTCGCACCTCACTCGATGTGCTCGTGGTTTATATTGTTTTATTTCAGTCAGAAAAATACAATGGACTGTTTTTGAAAAAGACTTTAGCTGCGGATAATCCCTCTCTGTGCGTTTAAAAAAATGTAATGTATTTTTGCTTTGTGTTTTGTATTGAGCCGCTGTACATGCTGTCTGTCACAAGCCGACACCTCCCCACATGCTAGGCAAAACAATATTGCATCCCGTCCCTCATTGCTCCTCCTTGTACATGTCTTCCACACCGGGCACCAGTCATAAAGTCTAGGCTACTGTAGCACTCGTCTTGTCTGTGTCGTTAAAGATATAAATATATTCCAACAAACACAGACAAGATGGCTATTAATTCATGGATAGAGATACTGTAGCACACACTTTGTCACCAGAAATGTCAAAATCTCAGAGACAAATTGTACGCCAGCATGTTGGATATTGATGAAAAGAAACACTAAGTGGGAGGGGTCTAGTATTCAGAACTCAGCGGAGTTCTGAGGCAGTATAAAACACTCTCGTCCTCGCCAAACTTTCCTCTGTTCGGAGGGCCCTTCCGAAACCAAAAAAGGCTGCAGCCTTAACTGGCTACATGTCATGTGCGTAGTACATCAGCACATCTGTATACCCACCAATCTAGACCCCACGCAGCATGAGTCATTGATTAAACACTGAATGATCTTTCCATTTTCTTTTCTCATGCTGATTACATAACAATTAGTTAAAGGTTTAGATAGTTACAAAACTTTGAAAAGTACTGTAACTAGTACTAGCTATTTTGCTATAGTTGTTGTCAGGGGCGTGCTGGGACCAAAATTCAGCTCTGGGATTTTCCGAATTTTTTCAATAATAAAAAAAAAAACATGCTGCAGTTGTCTTGGGTGGCCCACCGGCCGTCTGGCGGCCCGTAAATGACGCGGCCGTTCTGGAATTTTCCCGAATTTCCCAGTGGCCAGCACGTCCCTGGTTGTTGTCCTTTCACCTCCATAAAATAAATCTAAATTATAGCTGGTTGTGGGGTTGCCTGATTTGTCTTTACTTTTTAACTTCTGTGTGTTAATAAAAACATGTTATGTAATGTAAAGAAAAGGTTAGGACCTCCTATAAGCCCTTCCAGGGTCTCTCACCTCACCTGCGCGACTCCTTTTTTTACTTACCTCTTTCTTGTGCAAGATGTTACTGCATATTGAATTTAGACTCATCGTGTTGTGCAACTAATAAAAAATGAAAATAAAAAATCCTGCGTCTAAACATTAGATTGAAGCACATCAGGTTTGCAGTCACACCAGTTCTTTTGGAATGAGGCCAGTCACCCACACCACAAGGCTGTTTGTTATAACGAGTGCAAAAGAGAAGTTATTTGGCACCGATAAATAAGTCACACCCAGTGTTCTTTGATGGGAACAAATATTGAAGGCATGAGGAAGAAATGTAATAATAATAGAGCACTGTAGAGATTAAATGGCAAGAAAAACAACTACATTTGCCAATAACTGTCATGTTGTCATCGTAGCCAGGTTCAACTTAATGTTGTTGTTGTATAAATCCTGCTTATCTTGCTGGGTCGGTGGACAGAACACACACACACACACACGCGCGCACGCACGCACGCACGCACGCACGCACGCACACACACACACACACACACACACACACAGGCACACAGGCACACGCACACACACACACACACACACACACACACACACACACACACACACACACACACACACACACACACACGTGTTGTATCAGCACATCTGAACCATTGCAAAGTTGTTTTGTTGGTTGCATACGTGTGAATTGCAATATACTTTAGTGTATGCACAACATGTATGTGAAAACAAATGCATGGACGTACTTCGGCAGCGTGCACAAGAAATGTGATGTTGATCAGTCCAGCAGTTTGGAAGATTAGCCCCCCAAACAGTCAAACAGACATACACACAATCATGTGCAATAACATAATCCCCCCCCCCATTTGCCATTGGCCTGCTGGAGATAATAGATTCAATGCTGTGAGTTAAATCTGTTACACTTGTTTGTATTAGTAACTGAATTGGCAAAGAACTTGTAGTAGTTTTATAGTGCGATGCATCACAGTGTTATTTTGCCCATGAAGCTGGCTAACCCACCAATCTAGACCCCAAGTAGCTGAGTTGCATCCTCCTATCCTCCTATCCTATAATTCTACAAACCTCTGTCTGTCTGTAGTGCGTGGTGGAAAGCTGCCCGGTTCTCCTCAGTGACTGGAGCAATTGCTCTGAATTTGCACACAGCCATTGACCATTACCATCTGAACTTAGCTGCAAAGCCCGTTTCTCAATTTCATCAATTTCAAATCTCAGCGTATTATTAGTGTTTATGTGTCAAACAATGGGAGCTAACGTTGCCAGGTTTCGCGTGAGAAACAAGCAGCTAGGTCTATGAAAACAATAACCCCACGTTTGCAACTATTTTTGCCTGCGCCCTTCACCGGGTAGGGTCTAGTCACAGTATAATTTACAGTATGAAACACTGAGTTTAATTTAGATAATTATAAGACTTTATATTGTCAAATAACCTTAAATAAACATTCTTGCCAACCACATTCTGGATTGTTGCAGTGCCATTAGCGGCCCATTAGCGGCCCATTATTCTGAACTAGTATAGTATAGCTATTAGCTAGTATAGCTAGTATAGCTAACCCTGACCTCACACTAACCTAACATGTTTCTGACTATGGCCTTCTGAATAATGGCCAGCCCCCTTTGGTTTACAGTGAAACTATATTTTCCTAGTCTTTATTAAAATGTGGATTATGTATACGGTGCACAAGCTGTTTTGCTATAGCTGTTGTGTACATGCATAAAATAAAACTAAATTCTAATATAACTTGTGTGAAAGAGAAGGAAACTGGCAGAGAGTCACACCCAGTGTTCTTTGAGGGGAACAAATATTGAAGGCATGAGGAAGAAAATACCACAAATAATATAACTCCATCAAAGGTACAAAGGTACACAAAGGTACATTTGCCAATTACTGTCATGCTCTCATTGTAGGTTGATGAATTAATGTTGTTGTTGTTGTATAAATCCTGCTTGTGGGTTGGATAGACATGCAACACACACACACACACACACACACACACACACACACACACACACACACACACACACACACACACACACACACACACACACACACACACACACACACACACACCATAACAGGGCCGTGGGAAGACGTTTTAGGTTTCGGATGCTGCATGCGTGCCTAGCGTGTGCGCTCGTGCTAAAAAAACAAAACGTTTTTTGGTGGGTTTTTGTTACTTTCATTTGGTTAATTCGGTTCCAGAACACATATTGCACTAAATCCCCCCCAAATAACGACAACAACAACAGGCACATTATGCAAAAATGTTTTTAATATATTTTTTTATATATTCTTTATTAAATCTTTTTATTTTTCATACATTACTTTTAGGGGGTGCTGCAGCCCCCTCAGCACCCCTACTCCCCACAGCTATGCACCATATACTCACTAACCCTCCTCTGTACCTGTCCAGCAATACAATACAATATCATATCATATCATATATCATATCATATCATATCATATCATATCATATCATATCATATCATATCATATCATATCATAACTAAAAACACACGTCCCTGGTTCTGGTGACTGATATTGTCCTTTGATTGAGGAGACCTTCATTTCAATATGTTAATGTTTTCCGTAATGTTGCATCAAGACATATGGCATGGCTACAAGGATGTTCAGGCCCTGCAATACATGAACAATCTGTGTATTGCTGTTTGTATGACACCTGTCATGGATGATCACACTCACACCTTGTAATGAGTGTGTGTAGATATGACTCAGCTCTGTCTGTGTTTAATTAGACAAGGTAATTCCTAACATATGACATTTTTTAGTGTCACCTTCCCAACCATCAATCACGGAAGGTCACTTCCGGAAGTGGAGATGTTCACAAAGTGGGCAGTCACTGTTGAGCTCTAGAGGCTTATAAATGCTCACCTCCAGGTTGAATCTTAAAACACGACCTCTGCAAGGTAAGGTGATATAGGCAAATAAGTTTCTGCATGTAACATATTTTGTCAATTTTCTACATTTACATTCTATCTTTTTTTTTGTGCTATAGTCTGTCTAAATTTCTTTTGTATACTGTATCTCCAACAGGTTTGTGTCAGATCTCCAGGATGTGGACCATGGTCAGAGTGTCAGCTGTTCTGTTAGTTCTGTTCATACAGAATGCTACTGGAAACAGCCCAGGTAACCTACCTCTAATGTCCAATTACCAGTAAGACTCCCTAATCGGGAGATAAGCGACCGTAGGTCACATGTATACAGAAGAGGGCTGTAACGGCGATTGGTTCCTAGTTGTGTGGGCAATGGATAGTTTTGTTTGGTGGTCTAAATGTGGGGTTAGCTGTGACATGGTGGCGTTTATGTGGGCAGAAAACGTATAATGTGTAGCTGTTGCAAATGGGTAACAGAGTGAATGCTGAGAAATACGACTGGCACAGATTTTGTTGTGCAAGCCCCCGAGTTACGGCATTTTATGTGAGCTGCAGTGGCAGGGGGTCCTCCACTGGGGGCGCCACCACTTTTGCATCCGTTCTGGAGCACCAGGAGTGGGTGGTCCCCGGGAATGCCCCGTGAGCAGCCCCGTTGGGGTGGTCATTTGGTAATTTGTCCACATGTGCTCATTTTTTACACTTGGGGGTCCCTGAGGCAGCTGGGGGTCCCTGGAGCTCCGGGGGTCCTTGGAGGGTGTAGTTTGGCAGGTAAGGAGTGTGTGTGCAAAATGTGGCATGGATCGGGGCAATGGGTGCGGAGATATGAGCAGGGCAAAAGTGTGACGTGTGTGACGGAGTGACGGAGTGACGGACGGACACCTGGAGCAGCTTTCTGTAGTAAGTGCGACCAATTAACATTAATATTAGATGGGTGTCCTGGTTTGTATGCCGACCACGTACACAGATTTTTTTTTTGTCAATGGTTCAAGTGTGTCTCTTGACATTTGTCATGTATTATCTTATTGCTCTATACCACCTTTTCTGAACAAAAAAATTCTTTATAGTATTAATATTAGTATATATTATAATTACTTACTTGTTTTCAAATATATTCTTGTATATGAAGTAAGTGTTCCTAAGTATACTTACTGTTCCTAAGTATACGTACTGTTCAAAATATACAGACAACGGCATCTGCAGTATCCTATTTTAAAAAATTGCCTAGAGGGTGGGTGGATGGACCAACAGTGGACATCACAAACGTAACATCTGGACTTCTGGCGCACCATTGTTCCAATCTGCACCAAACCTAGCACAAACAGTGTTTAGGGGTCTGTCATGAGAATAGCGCACACATACCGGTATTTGTTGTAATCTTGTGGTAGATACAGTAGCCAAATGGAATAAGTCAGATACCAGACCTGGCATGGCAGAGGCTGCCTCTCTGAAAGTTTGTGGGGATGACTGATTTACAGCATCCTGTAGAACAGGTCAGTCGTCACACTCATAGACATAAATATGTATATTGGTCAGTGGGGCCGCACGTCAACACTGCCCCTATATTATGCAGGGCAGCTTGTCATGACTCCACTGCATGAAATATGACTTTCTACCTGAGACTAAAACTTTTGTTCTGTTCTATAACCATACTGTTACTGTCTATTTAACAAAGTATCCACTATCATAACATGATAATAGACAGTTACACTGCAGGACATTTTGACACACTGAAAATTAATAATTTGCAACACAAATATTGATGGATCAAAAGAAAGTTGAGTGATTAGATATTATATTTACGGGGCCAGGCTTCCAGCATGGACCCGTTTTGTTATTGGCATTATTATGGGGCCAGGCTTCCAGCATGGACCCATATTGTTGTTGGCATTATTCCGTTTCTTCTTCTTCTTCCGCCGTTTTTGCCAGTTCTGGCTGAACCGTGCAGTCGCTTTTTATGAAACTCGGCCATATGGTAGATGGTCATGAAAAACGATCAAAAAATAAATCTCACAATCTTTCGTCAAAAGGTGGCGCTATAGCACTCAGTTGAAAATGACAACTTTGAACAGGTACAACTCATGCCCTGTTTCACCTACAGCCATGAAACTTCGATGCACACATGCGTCTCCTCATGCTGAACAACTTTCACACTCTGACTTTTGACCTCTGACCTTTAGATCTCCCACCATTTTGAATGATATGAAAAACAGTTAAAACCTATCTCCTCCTGGGATTTTTGAGTAATCTGCACGAAACTTTTTACACATGAACTTTGGACCTATACCAAAAAACGTTTGCAAAATATCTTCCATAAGTGAAAAAATGAAGCTTTAATGAGCCAATGAATATTGCAGTTTTATGACAATTATTCATCTGCCCCTAACACATACATGCAGACTTACCATTCTTTGAAACTTTGCAGAAATGTAAAGGGCCATTCCAAATATCACTGAAACCAATCTTACTCCAATTGGTCAAACGGGGGCGCTATAGCAATTTTTTGAAAATGCAAACTTTAAACAGGCAAAAGTCATGCCTCGTTTGGCCGACAGCCATTAGACCTGCTTACACTTGTGCCTTGACTAATGAGGAACACATCTATCACGTTGACCAGTAAGCACCGCCCTTAGATTGTCCGCAATCTTGAGCAGTTTGAAAAACACTTAAACCCAGGATTTTTCAGCTATTTGCGTGAAACTGTATGATCTGTGTGATCTCCTTTTTCACAGGTTCTTGTCTGTTGGTGGCTTCTCGCTTAAATGTGTGCCCCACAACCTGAAGGTCACCAGTTCAAGCCTCACTTGGTGCAGACTTCATCTAAGTTGCATTTCACACAACATGACTATCAATGAATACATCTGCAATTGTTAAAGATAACATGAAATACTTAATTGAGTGTTTTTAGCGGCGCTAGCCGCTCTATACCTTTAGGTATAGAGCGGATATTAGCCCTCTATGCCTGGCTTTTGCGTCAACGTTCTGATTGGTCAGGTGCGCCAACGTTCTGATTGGTCAGGTGCGTCAACGTTCTGATTGGTCAGGTGCGTCAACGTTCTGATTGGTCAGGTGCGCCAAAGTTGTGATTGGTCACTATTCATGACATCACTATGATGTCATGAATATAGAATTCGATGTCTATATAAACGATGACAATGACTTCATCTTATTATTCATTTGGCTAAAGTCTCCGTCTAGGTAAGTTATTTAAAGTTAATATGACGAATAGAAAGAGAAAGATACAAGAACAGATGAAGGGTGAATGTATAGAAAGTCTGAGTTCGGGACCCAGTCATCCGTTATGACAGAATGGTTTGATAGAGACGATCGAGAATCCAAGAGTCCGTTAAGGTTCTGATTGGTCAGGCCCGTCAAGGTTCTGATTGGTCAGGCCCGTCAAGGTTCTGATTGGTCAGGCCCGTCAAGGTTGTGATTTGTCAGGCAAGGGGACTATTCATGACATCACTATGATGTCAAGGTTTATTTTTTATTTCCTCATGTTTTTTTTTGTATATATTTTTATTTGGCTAAAGTCTCCTTCTAGGTAAGTTATTTAAAGTTAGATCCTCAATTTAACTTTATCTGTCGTCGACGCTCTGATTGGTCAGACCCGTCAACAAAGTGATTGGTCAAGCTTCACATGACACATGGCTATAAACACATTATAAACACATATCGATGACATAATGTATTCAAAGGCGCCGCTACCTTCACACAGGGTGTGATTTTTTACATACAGCTGATCTACAATCTCACAACTTTTCAGATAGCAATGAGAGTATGTTTTTTCAATGTATAACATACTTCATTGTGAAAATAGCCGATGTACAATCTGACAACTTTTAATGGTTTGTGAGCTTGTAGATCGGCTACTTTCACTAGTTTTGCTTCTGAGGAGATGTACAATTTCTTAATTGGTAAATGGTTTGTGAACGAGTGATCTTAGTGTTAGTGAAACAGGGGCTTGGGTCATGACAGAAGGCAAGAGTTTGTGATCCTCAACAGACAATATCAGCCTGGACAAAGCTATAGCACTATAGGTAGTGTTGCAGCTACCTAAGAGTGCCTCACGACCACAAGGTTGCTGGTTCAAGCCTCACTTGATGCACACTCATTTAAGTTGAATTGCAAAAAACATGACTCAATCTATTCCGTTTCCATGTCTTTCTCTTCAATCTATTCCGTTTCCATGTCTTTCTCTTCAATCTATTCCGTTTCCATGTCTCTCTCTCTGTCTCTTCGATCTATTCCGTTTCTATCTTCAATCTATTCCGTTTTTCTCTCTCTCTCTCTCTCTCTCTCTCTCTCTCTCTCTCTCTCTCTCTCTCTCTCTCTCTCTCTCTCTCTCTCTCTCTCTCTCTCTCTCTCTCTCTCTCTCTCTCTCTCTCTCTCTCTCTCTCTCTCTCTCTCTCTGAGGGTCGGCCATAGCTGAGTGGTTAGTGAGCCCGCCTAGGGAGCCAGAGGCTCTGGTTGCCCCAGGTACGATTCCAGGCGAGGTCAGCAAATGTGTCGATGACATGAAATTTGTCCCTGAGCAAGACTCTTAACCCCTAATTGCTCACAGGCCCTCATTGGAAACAAGACCGCAAGGACTTTCATGAACTGACCTGTTAAAGGAATTATCCTTTCTCTCTCCTGGCCCCGTATTATCGCTGCTTGCAGCTATATTTCCGTTTCTTCTTCTGCCACTTTTCGCAGTTCTGGCTGAACCGTGCATACGCTTTTTATGAAACTCGGCCATATGGTAGATGGTCATGAAAAACTATCAAGAAATAAATCTCACAATCTTTCGTCAAAAGGTGGCGCTATAGCACTCAATTGAAAATGCCAACTTTGAACAGGTACAACTCATGCCCTGTTTGACCTACAGCCATAAAACTTTGATACACACATGCGTCTACTCATGATGAACAACTTTCACACACTGACTTTTGACCTCTGACCTTTAGATCTCCCACCATTTTGAATTACATGAAAAGCTGTTAAAATCTATCTCCTCCTGGGATTTTTGAGCAATCTGCACGAAACGTTTTACACATGAACTTTAGGCCTATGCCGACCAAACGGTGCAAGCGGATTTTTTCTAAGTGAAAAAATGAAGCTTTAATGAGCCAATGAATATTGCAGTTTTATGACAATTATTCATCTGCCCCTAACACATACATGTAGACTCACATTTCTTTGAAACTTTGCAGAAATGTAAAGGGTCATTCCAAATATCACTAAAACCAATCTTACTCCAATTGGTCAAACGGGGGCGCTATAGCAATTTTTTGAAAATGCAAACTTTATACAGGCAAAAGTCATGCCTCGTTTGGCCGACAGCCATTAGACCTGCTTACATATATGCCTTGACTAATGAGGAACACATCTATCACGTTGACCAGTAAGCACCACCCTTAGATTGTCCGCACTCTTGAGCAGTTTGAAAAACACTTAAACCCAGGATTTTTCAGCTATTTGCGTGAAACTGTATCATCAGTGTGATCTCTTTTTTCAGAGGTTCATGTCTGTTGGTCCAATAGCTTCCCGCTTAAGTTCATGTCTCACAATTTCAAGGTTGCCGGTTTAAGCCTCACTTGGTGCAGACTTCATTCAGACATCTGCAATTGTTAAAGATAACATGAAATGCTTATTTGAGAGTGTGTTTTTTCAATGTATGACATACTTCATTGTGAAAATAGCTGATCTACAATCTCACAACTTTTAATGGTTTGTGAGCTTGTAGATCGGCTACTTTCCCTAGTTTTGGTTCTGAGGAGATGTACAATTTCTTCATTGGTAAATGGTTTGTGAACGAGTGATCTTAGTGTTAGTGAAACAGGGGCTTGGTACATGACAGAAGGCAAGAGTTTATGATCTTCAACAGACAATATCAGCCTGGACAAAGCTATAGCACTATAGGTAGTGTTACAGCCTATTAGTCCGAAGGTTGAGAGTTTGTATCCTGTTAATGGCAATAGGTTGAGATGTCCAATCAAACCATTCTGTTTCCATTTCTCTCTCTCATCAATCTATTCCGTTTCTATGTCTGTCTCTCTCTCTCTCTCTCTCTCTCTCTCTCTCTCTTTTTCTCTCTCTCTTCAATCTATTCCGTTTCCATGTCTGTCTCTCTCTCTCTCTCCCTCTCCAATCTATTCTGTGTTTCTCCCTTTCCGATCTATTCTGTGTTTTTCTCTCTCCAATCTACTCTCTCTCTCTCTCTCTCTCTCTATCTCTCTCTCTCTCTCTCTCTCTCTCTCTCTCTCTCTCCCCCCCCCTCCCTCCATCACGTAGATTGGCTACTTTCACTGGTTTCTGTTCCGAGGAGACATACCTGACAATCTCCTGTATCATCTGTATGATCTCTTTTTTTCACAGTTTCTGTCTGTTGGTCCAATGGCTTCTCCCTTAAACAAATGCCTCACAACACCAAGGTTGCCAGTTCAAGCCTCTCTCTCTCTCTCTCTCTGGTTGCCAGTTCAAACCTCACTTAATGCAGACTTCATTCAAATTGCATCGCACACAACATGATTGTGTCAATTAATGCATACGCAATTGTTAAAGATAACCTGAAATGCTTACAATGTATGATATACTTCATTCTGAAAATAGCCGATCTACAATCTCACAACTTTTCAGATAGCAACGTTTTGTGAGCTTGTAGATCGACTACTTTCACTAGTTTCTGTTCCGAGGAGACGTACAATTTCTCTATCGGTAGATGGTTAGGGAACCATTGATCTAGAGCAGTTAGCAAATCAGAGGCCTGGTCCGTCAGGGACGGAATGACTTATAAATATCAACAGACACTTCTAGCTCATTGAGAAGAAAGGCAGCCTTGTAGTCCGGAGGTCACCGGTTCGATCTCCGTTCCCGAGGATGTGTTGAGGTGATCATGATTTGGCATTCGTAGGCGGACGCATTGTATTTCTTGGGGTTAGGCGAAGGCATAGTTTTACTGAGGTTCGGGTTATGGGTTTAAAATGCGCATTTGTTAATTGCATGGTCTTCTTTCTCTCAAGTTCAGTCTTCTATGTTTCTATAGCTTATTGTGCATATTACTTGTCATTGCTTCTTTCTCTCTGCAATCCCTGGCCCCGTATTATCGCTGCTTGCAGCTATATTTATACTTAGTTTTCTGATGGCCATCAGACACCAAATGTACGTGTCCTGTCTTTGACACTGATATTAAAATATTAATTTCCATAAAACAAAATGATCAAGACGTGTAAAAGTTGCATAGAAACAGCATAATTATTCTATTCTTCTACATCTCTAACAGCGTGTCCTGGGGCAGCAGCAGACATTGCATTCTTGCTGGAGGGCTCAGACAGTGTTTCCTCCAGGGATTTCAGCACAATGAAGACCTTTGTTAAAAGTGTGATTCGCTCACTGCTGGGCCTGGGACAAGCTACACAGGTGGGTCTAGCAAAGTCAAGTTATAACTTAAAAAGGATAAAGAGTTGTCTTACAAACTGGGCCATTTTAAAATGGCCAAGTTAAAAAGGTCCAGCACTGTAAAGCTGTACATACTATTATAGAACATTAGATGTCATGTTTACATTGCATCATCAATGATGGGATAACCATCCATCTTATCTGAAACAATAAATACATTGCAAACTAGTTGCTTAACTCCCATCTAGTTTCACAAAAGTTATTTTGTTGTATTACTTTGTTCACATATAGGAGTGCCTACCATGCTTTGCTGTGGGCAGGCTATACTAAGATCCCCAGACCGCTAATAAGCATCTACTATGGTACCATTCAAGGCTATTTTAATGTTTATATGTCTATGGAATGCACTGCTTCCTGCAGCTGCTTCTGTAAATAAAGTTGACCAAGCGTAGGCCAACAATACGTACTTTCAACACCATGCTCATGCTAAAATGGGAATATCATTTAACTGATACTTTGAATGATTGATGACATTTAAAATAGAACTGATTTTACAGGCTTGCTTCCAGCTTGATTCTCAACCATTTCAATCGCTTGACTGTAATTGCAGAATACTGTATATTTCAGTGAGTTCAGTGTTTTTCTGTGTTTACAGTTCTCAATTGTCCAATACGCAGGATACACCACCATCCACTATAATTTCGATAATTTTGGAACCTCAGGATCTTGGGAATATCAATTTGATCGCATCTATAAAATGAGAGGAGGGACTTATACAGCTGGAGGAATTAAAAGTGTTGTGTAAGTGCCTTTATCTTGATAACATACCACACATTTCTAACATTTTATGACAAGAGAACACAAGTACAGTTTTGTATTTTATTTTATTCCGACAGCCAATATGTTTTTGTAGGAAATAAAGGATCGAGACCAAACGTCAACAAGTTCCTGATAGTCATTACTGATGGAGCGTCTAGTGATCGAAGCGACTTACCTAATGCTGCTGCCTTAGCTGCAGGGCAGGGCATTATTCTTTTTGCCATTGGGGTAAGTTGTCAGCCAAACTCACCATTTTGAAATGTACTTAAGGAAAAAAAATAAACCATAAATTAATTATACTGTACGTTTTTTTACATACCTGTAGCTGATAAACCAGAGAATACTTTCCACTGATGGCCTTGACAACTGCAACTGCATGGTCAACTGTGTGTGTTTGAGTGCATGCGTGTGTGCGTGTTTCTTACTACTGTATTACTATATTTAAAGTTGCTACAATGTGTTTAACAAAATAATTCTACTCTTCTGTACTTACACAAGATTTTACGTAAAGACACCTTGACCTCACCTTGAGGATTAATTACCAAGACTATTTAATTTAAAATGTACAGTATCAATATCAATGTCAAGATGAGCCTAGAATTATACAGCAATAACTTAAACTGTCAACACTATATATCGGTATCCTTAGGTTGGAAATGCTTTTAATAATGCTAATGCAAAAGCAGAGTTGGACACCATTGCTACCGATCCATCGAAGCATGTGTTTCAAGTGACCAACTTTCAAGCTCTCGATGGAGTCAGGCAGACTTTGCAGAACAACATCTGTCCAATTGAAGGTATATTTCAGTCCACACAAAGTCTGGCTCAGTCAGAAAATCATATTAGATTCATTCAACTGAGTGTTTGTTGTTGGTTTATTTTGCATTATTATTTTGCAGTGGGTGGGGGGTGGGTCATTTGTTTTGGAGTCAGTAGTCAGATCTTATACTCAATGTTCTGCTCCTTGCCTCCTACGTCCTGCGTCCTCCAGCATGGCGGTGTTACGGTGAAATTGGTGACCTGCCAAAATATGTGACCATCTTGTGAACTTGACATGGCCTAAATACCACTAGGTTTAACTCTGTTAATAAACACTGCAGTGATGTACGTTCAGACATGATGTAAAGGACGGAGGAGGCGAGGAGGCAGAAAATAGAGTTGTGGGATCTGGCTAATGAAGACTATGGCACCGCCTGCTTGGACCAGGCCTACCGGTGTATATCCACAAGTTTCCGAGGGAGCTTTTTGGGGAAATGTGTATGTGTGAATTATGGGCATCACTTCCTGTTGTCAGTCATTCAATTCATTTGAGTGATCCGTGTAAGTCAACAATAACGTGCGGGAACACAACCTGACACAAATCAAAAAGGGCCTTATTAGTCTCCTTACTTCAGTGATATTAGTCTGGCCATGCCAGGCTACCGTACTTATACCCTACTAGATCTAAAAAAGAAAAAATAAACTGTTTTAGTATATTTTTAATGCAATCTAACTCACACATGACAAATGCAGCACTTCTGTGCTTCAAGACATCGCCTTTCATAGTCCATTGTATTCATAATAGCTACCAACCCCATGTTTCTGTTGCACGGACCTCCCAGGTGGACATACAGTACAGTATACACATCTGCTCATGGTCCTAGTATCTACGCAGACATACAGTACACTAAAGACATCTGTTAATTGGTTCTATTTGTGGCATTACACAGTGTCTTTGTTTCATATTTTTGTCATTCACATCATACTGTAAGTATTCATATTCCGTTTGTTTGGTAGCGTTGAAGGCCTGAGTGTTGTTTTCCCACTGTACAGTAATAACAACAACTACAACTACTACAACAACTACAAGACCTACAACGACTACAACACCTACAACTACTACAACTAATGCACCAACAACAACTACAACACTCGATGAAGGTAAACATGAATTTATACTGCATTATGCCTAGTGAAAATGTTTACTAATTTGTTAAGCCCATTTTATTTTAGTATTTATCTTAGCAATTTCAATTTACACAAAAAAAGATTAGTCTGCACAGTCTAAACAAAACACTATAAATGTAGTGTATTTGTGGCTATTAATTAATAAGTATTTCTTTATTTTGTATTTCAGTATTTCACAACATAGTAATTACAATTATAACAATATTGTTACTGAATTTATTTTTGCTCTTGCCGTCCTTGCTCTTCCTTCCTACTGTATCTTCCTCCTCTTTAATCCATCACCCTCCAGAACTAATTTGTGGTCAGAGTCAAATCCAGATTGGTCTGCTGCTGACTGGTCTGCAATCCTCTGGTCTGAATGGATCCTCTGGTCACCTGGCCGACCCGCGGTGCTCATCTTTCACAGAGCGTGATGGAACAGTGTGGTACCAAGTGGAACGTCAGGCTGACACCTGTGGAAACATGTTGACGGTGAGGATTTGTCTGATAACATGTCGCTGTTTTAAAGAATTGTCTTTATCAGCTGTAAAGTTAGTTTTTCTATTGTGCAAAAAAACAGCTCTCTCCTGTGATTTGCTATGTGGTCTAGTCATAGTTCAGCTCAAGTGGCTGACACAGTGATACTGTTGGCCACAGTACATTATAGAGTTGTAATCCAGAGTTACTTTGTGGTTGGAAAAAGTTTGTTAAAGGAGTTACCATATAAAGCCATGCATTTTTTTTAAAGAAAAATCTACTCTGCATTTTTTACAGTCATTCTGTTTAATTATGAGGTGGATACAGGTACTTGGTTCCAGCTGGGTAGATGATTCACTGGACTGACCATTCAGTTAACCTCTGTCTTTCAGACCAACAACACCCATGCCATCTACTCCAACAGTTTATTTGTCTATCCTGCAAATGCCTTCCTTCCTGAGAGTTTTCCCTTCTCCTGTGTCTATCCTCTGGACACAGAAACCAGCCTAGATGTGGCTATCAGACCAAACCTTCAGTAAGTAACCTATTTTCAAAATTGCAAATGATAGTGAAAACACAGTGAATATACAATGTATTGCAGTACAATAAATGTGAACTGCATTGCACCAAACAGCCTCAGTACAAAACTGTGAAAAGGCAGCCTCTTACTTGCTGCCATACAAGAAGAGACTATTATATTACATTTCAGGCTTCAATTTGTTTCTCTGCTGTTATATTTTGATCCAGGCTAAAGAAACTATTTGTATGCCACATTTTATACATATGGCCAATATTTTGTATTTTTTTGCCAAGCCAGTTCTTAGTTCTTACTTCAAAATGTTTCTGCTAACAGTGACAGCCAGCCGCTCGGCCAAACCAAACCACAGATACAGTTTGATCGTTTAAATCGATGTTTCCTTGACAGGCTTAAAGGTGGCATGTCAGGTGAGGGTTCACCAACCAGCGTCTCCACGTCCTTGTTCCAAAACTCCAACTACACAGAGCCTTACCCAGCAGGCCCAGTCACCCTGCCAGTAGGTTCTGCCCTGTATGTAGGAGTATCTGTAGGAGAAACAGATCCAAGGTTTGTGGTCGTTCTGGACGACTGCTACGCCACTCACTCCTCCAGTCCTGATGACCTCATACGACACTTCCTCATTCAAAACAAGTATGTTTCATTCTTCAGCCTCAGCAGATGGTTTGTGTCACAATAAACAAACAATAAAAGAGAGGGTTGCGGTAGAAGTTGGGTGGGAGCGGGGTCTGGGTTTGTGTGGTTAACAACCAATATGAATACCCTTAATGGTAACACTTACAACGTGACCCTTCTTTTCTCCAGATGTTCTACCAACCGTCGTCAGGTGACAGTGGTTGAGAGCGGCTCTTCCCTCCAGGCTCGTTTCTCTGCCCTGCTCTTCCTGTTAAATGGAGACTACAGAGATATCTACCTTCACTGCAGCCTCCACCTGTGTGACCAGAGAGCCTCCTCATGTTCTCCTGTAAGTTTCACACTTTCTTTCCTCACTCTGCTGTTTCACACCAGACAGTTAAGTCAGTAGCAAACTGTGTGCTTACTGCTATTCCTTCACCATTCACAGGTTTGCTCGGGGAGGCGTCGTCGCTCCATTTCCACATCTGTACCGTTCAAACCCATCACCATTGGACCAATCACCTGTGAGTATCAAGAACAACAATAACAAAGACAGTATTTTATGAAATACAAGGATCTGAAGTGCTGACAACTCAATGTTAAAGTGGATTACATTTATTTTTTTTCTCTTTGCTTTGGATCTTCAGGGGACAAGCTAGTGGAGTGAACCAGCGGACATCTTTAACTGACTCCAGTATATTCAATTTTCCAAACGTATGATTGTATGATTTCATGAGTTGTTTTTTTTTGTTGGTGCGTAGGTTTCAGAAATATGCTATGCTATGATTAATCTAATCTAACTAATCATTTACAATTGTTTTATTTCTCTCTTCTGAAAAAATAAAGAAATACTGCAAATCAATAATAATCATAGCAATTAAATGGTGATTTGAAAAATTAAATAAAATGCATGAAATGGCAAATCTGTGTCTGCTTCTTCAAGGTACCAAATAAAACATTATATAGATATTTATTATTTATTATTATTTAGTAAATATAGAAATATGTGAATGCTCAAGGATGAAGTATATTCATACACAAATAAAATGTATGTAACCTCAATGTTTATAAAAGTAAATACCTATA
Source organism: Gymnoscopelus microlampas (assembly GCF_963454915.1). Classification (NCBI taxonomy): domain Eukaryota; kingdom Metazoa; phylum Chordata; class Actinopteri; order Myctophiformes; family Myctophidae; genus Gymnoscopelus; species Gymnoscopelus microlampas. Next base: position 47,631,720 of record NC_139940.1, on the reverse strand, counting down.
TAAGTAAATAATATATAATATAATATCATATAATAAATAAATAAGTACAAATCAAATCTGGAGTTGTGTAAGAAAACATCATGTAACTGTCCTTTTTGACATCAAGTGTGTGTCATAACTAATGTAAGTCAATGGTGAAAAAAAACAAGGCGATACTGACAAGCACTTCTATTTTAACATCAACTATACATGAATCCTCCCTGTGTACACAACATATATTATTCACAATACACACAAGTATAAAACACAATCCTTCTCAGTAGGATGAACATCCTTTGGTTGGGCAATAATATACAGTACAAGACCTTAGTTAACATTAGCCAATCAAATACCACTTGCCTTTTTCTTGCTCAACCAATGAAATATCACAATCCTTCTGGTCTCGTTGGTTTAGGAGTTTTCCAGTGTGAATTATTGCACTGGTGTCTGTTGACCAAGGGTGACGTCATCTTTTATTTAGTCTTTGCTATGATTAGTATTATTATTTCCAGCTCGCTTTTACATTATCAAGTTTTGTTGTTTTTGTGGTAGTTGTTGCTGCTGTCTTTTGTTCTGAGTCAACAACAGAGGTGCAGACAGTAACGATTACTTACTCTCATTCACTCATTTTGTAGTCTCGCGTAGCCAGACCCAACTGAAAATGAAAAACAGCGACCTCTGCTGTTTGTATTGTCTGTTGGGTCTGGCCGGAGGCAAACGGAACACCAGTGCGCAGGGAAACCGGGGTTTGTGTCTGCCTTCAGCGCATCACTTCCGGTTGGTGCGACTATGTTTTCATTCCCACTAACAATATTTCTACACTGAACACTAACACCACTTCTCCCAGAGAACATGGATGGTTTTGGTTATAAGCCCACTTGTTTCTATAATGAAAGAGTAAGTTAAAATGTGAATATCTGTCCGTGGTTCTGTCTGCTCCGAGGACGCTATTGTTAAATTAGTTTCGGCTAGTTTCGAGGGGGGAAGGGTGTACGGACACGTGAATCCCGCCCACTACATTTGATTGGGTAAAGCGCGGCCTGCTTCCTGATCTGAAGGCACACCCACTTGAAACCAATGCGCACGGGTTGTCAACACGGCTACCGACAGATTCCAACACAGAGCAGAATCTGTTCTTGAGAGATTACTCATTGTGTGACAAAACCGTCTAAAAATCCTACTTTTAGCTCATAAACTAATGCAAACAAGGTGAATTCAGTTTTTTATTGTTCTGGTAGGCCTAATGCCCATCCATACCTCCAGCATACTGTAGCTGCCTTGGTCTTGGGTTGTTACATCAATACTAGTAACCTACCAAGTTTGATTTGATTTGGACATATTTTAAATATCGTCTCTGCCGGGTGGAAACCTCATATGTTACTTGATTGTTTCAAATTTAAATTAACATTAAATTAAATTAGAGTTATGTCAAACCTACTACATACAGTATGAGAAGATATGATTGATGCATGAAATAATAAAAAAATATACTGTGTACTGATAGTCACGTGTCATACTCTATGACCACAACAAAGGCTTATAAATTCTCTAACATGACCTACGCAAGGTAATAGCCTCTACACACTGCCCGACATTTGACCCGATTTGGCTCTCGGGGATATTTTTTGGTGATCGCCGAGAAAACCACCGATCTCAGCCCGATAAATTGCGCTCGGCGAGCGGTTCCCGATAATTTTTACTTTTCTAGCATGTTGGATATTTGGGCTTATCGGTTCCGATGAGAGCCGTGCAACAGCCAATCAAAGCACAGTACCAGCCAGCGAGGTAGCTGGTAGGTAAACTATTTTATTATCAGCATGATTCACTGTTGAGTCCAACAGAGACGCACCGTGGCTAGTCCTCCTGCATAGAAACGCAATATTAACGTACAGACAGTCCAGTCCTGTATTAGTTAAACATGATAAACAGATTGATAGAGTGAGCGAGCCTGCTTGACGATGGGGCTGTTTATTATTAGAGGAATAGGGCTTGCAGACCAATATTTTTTACAAGCAACTCGCTTATAATAAGCGGACACGGCAACACTGCTGAACTAAACTGTCTGACTTTTGAAACGTTTGTTTCAGAGAGGGAGAGAAAGAGAGAAATACAGCGAAATTGAGAATTATTTAATGTCAATCATTAGCGTCCTGTCTCGGTCTCGCGCATATATCACGGGAGCCTTTCACGTTTTCGTGTGACGTTTGGAATAAAAACAAGTGTATGTATTGGGTCGGGATCACATCGTGGTGAAATATCTTGTAATCAGTGAACCCCTGTCGCCGATCAATCAATCGTGCGAGAATCACAACGATATATTTAGCCCGATTTCAAGAGAGAAACTCGTGCAATGTGAAATGCTTAACGATCTGTTCACTCGCCAACCATTTCAAATGTCGGGCAGTGTAGAGACTATAAGAGAGAAGCACCACCAAGTGGTGAGGTGTGGTAACCAACACCACGCAGCTGAGCCAAATATAACCATATAACCAAAGTCATTGATTAAACACTGAATTGTCTTTCCATTTTCTTTTCTCATGTTGATTATATATAAGAATTAGTTAAAGGTTTAGATAGTTACAAAACTTTGAAAAGTACTGTAACTAGTACTAGCTGTTTTGCTATAGCTGTTGTCCTTTCATCTCTAAATTATAAGAGATGAATTTAGACTCATCGTGTTGTGCAACTAATACAAAATCCTGCCTCTATAGATTAGATTACGATATGATACGATACGATAATACTTTATTGTCAGTTTTCACTGAAATTTGTCTTGCGACCCAGTAGCCATGTATGCAACAATAAACAGTACACACATTTGACATGACACAAGAAAAAAAAAAAAATACATACATAAAGACATACAAAGACGAGAGCAATGTCCACCTCTCAGCCTACCCCTGGCCTATAACTCCTGATCAATGTCGTTTGATTGATGCACATCAGGTGTGCAGTCACACCAGTTATTTTGGAATCAGGCCAGTTGTGGCTGCTTACATTAGCCGTCACCCACACCACAAGGCTGTTATAACGAGTGCAAAAGAGAAGTTATTTGGCACCGATAAATAAGTCACACCCAGTGTTCTTTGATGGGAACAAATATTGAAGGCATGAGGAAGAAAAGTAATAATAATAGCATTGGTAGAGGTTGAATGGCAAGAAAAACAACTACATTTGCCAATAACTGTCATGTTGTCATCGTAGGTTCAACTTAAAGTTGTTGTATAAATCCTGCTAGTCTTGCTGGGTTGGTAGACATACAACACACACACAAACGCACGCACAGGCACACGCGCGCACGCACACACATACACACACACACACACACACACACACACACACACACACACACACACACACACACACACACACACACACACACACACAAGCAGCAGCACTGATTTGCAGGGGTACATTGGTCAGTGTTCTTTCAGTCTTGATCAGTGATTCTTAACAGGTTTCAATTTCAACTGGACCCACATTTGGTGTGTAGGCTATTGTTTTATCTTTGAAACACTTCTGAGGTCCTTTTCACTTCTACTTGGGCTTTTGTGTGCACCCCAGACCCCAGTTTTTAAGTTGCTTGATTCAATAGATAGCCAGAATAGAATAGAATAGAATAGAATAGAAAACACGTCCCTGATTCTGATGATTGATCCTCCATTTTTTGACTAGTTATTTCATTATGTTAATATTTTCTGAAATGCAATGTTGCATCAAGGAGTCCTCTCTAAGTCCATCGATGAAATCCATAAAGTCCATGCATGAAATAACAATGAGTCTGACATGGTGTTTGAAGTTGTATGGGGTCATAAAGAAGGGGGCATATCTGATCAAATAAATGTAAAATCTAATTATGTTTGAAATTGATGTGCTTTACCAGCCGTACATTCTTCCTTTGAACATCAGTGCAAACCTGTGATGTGACAACGAAGATGACTCTGATTCTGATTCTATGACACACATACAGGCTTTTATTTTGAGGGTGTGGCCCACAATGACCTTGTAGGTACAACCCAAGTGCAGACTCAAACACAGAGACAAAAATAAATCCAAAATTCCCCCAAAAAAATGGGCTTCGGCTGGCTGGGCAGGCGAGAAGAGGTGCAGGGAAGCCATACAACCAGAGCAGGCAACAGGACGTGAATCTAAAAGCAGGCTCTAAAAGCACAACACATTACTAGGATCTGACTGTCACGGTCCGCTCCTCGGACCGTGGACTGACTTTATTATTTAGCCATTGTCTGACCTTTTATGGTATTGGACCATTTTGGACCCTTTTGGCCATTCTTTCTGTTGTCTTGTTCCCTGTTCTCCATGTACTGTTATTTTGCAGTGTTGTCCTATTGTTTCCTGTTTTGCCTTGTTGCCGCTTCCTGTCTTGTCTTGCCTGTATGTAATTGCATTTTGGAGTTCACCTGTGTCCTGTTCAGTCTCAGCCAATCATGTGTTTATTGTCCTTGTTCTCACCTGTGCCTAGTTAGTCCTTGTCTATTTATTTGCCCCTCTGTTTCTAGTCAGTGTTGGTTCATTAATGTTGTCACTGTGTTCTGTCTGTTACCTATTGTCCTTTTATTCCCGGTTTAAGTAATAAATCCCCCTGCATCTGATTTGTTCTGTCTCTGCTCACTGTCTGCGCTTGGGTCCTACACTTCTCTGCCCCGCATCGTGACACTGACAAGGAGTGTAAGCATTTTTTCATATATTGGAAAGAAATTGGGCCTCTTCCTTACTTCCTTCACAGGTCTTACCAATGAAACAAATGAAGGCTCTGTTCCATTCTGGTCAAACAGAGTCAGGGTGCTGATATTGGGCATGTTGGCTCACTGGAAACACCCTGCTACACCAGTGGGTCTCAAAGTGTGTGTGGTCCAGGGATTAAAACACTTCTCTATTGAAAGATGTGACTGATACATTGCACAAATATGCCGGAAACCATGTTCTGATAAATACGGGCTTTACGGGGGGGGGGGGGGGGGGGGGTGCTAAGACTCTCGTAGGTACGAAAGTAAAAGTCAGACCCGATAAAATACATCTACGATAGTCTTGATCTAAGGCTATCTTCATCCCATGTGATGCGTTGCCTGTCGTTGTGGGAGTCTCCAACGCCTCTGGTGTATTGATAATTTAATTGGCTTGTTGGGCTCTCAATCAGAGTCAGAGAATTATTTCAGAGTGAATAAATACTGTAATATTAAATAAATACTGTTAATGTAAATGCTAACTCATATTACCAGAGGTCCCTTAATATTAATCCTGTGCGAATGGGACTTACACTAAAACATTTCAGATGACTAAAATATGACTACATCTAAATAAAAAAATGTTTTCAAATGAACACTGCCACCTACAGTACCGATAGTACAATAGTATAATAATACCAATAGGCCTACTCAGTAGTTTGGTGGTGCTCAGAAGTTTGGCATTATGTCTGTCTAGCTTCAACAACTACTGAGCAGTTGGTCATCACACAGAGACAGCCACCTTTCTGTTAAATGTGACTAGTTTAAAGTTAATGTCCTAAGACAGACATGCTTGTGTTGGTTCCCACAACTTTCAAATGCTTATGCCTGCCTAACTCTCAGTAGGTATCTTTTAAGTTATGGCATAATTGTTTTAGAATATTGGGAATACATCATATTTGTTTTTATTTACACACATTTAAAATACATTATACACATCCATTATTACGGGGCCAGGCTTCCAGCATGGACCCGTTTTGTTATTGGCATTATATTCCATTTCTTCTTCTTCTTCTGCCGTTTTTGCCAGTTCTGGCTGAACCGTGCATACGCTTTTTACGAAACACGGCCATATGATAGATGGTCATGAAAAACTATCAAGAAATAAATCTCACAATCTTTCGTCAAAAGGTAGCGCTATAGCACTCAATTGAAAATGCCAACTTTGAACAGGTACAACTCATGCCCTGTTTGACCTACAGCCATGAAACTTTGATACACATATGCGACTCCTCATGCTGAACAACTTTCACCCTCTGACTTTTGACCTCTGACCTTTAGATCTCCCACCATTTTGAATTATATGAAAAACAGTTAAAACCTATCTCCTCCTGGGATTTTTGAGTAATCTGCATGAAACACATTTACACATGAACTTTGGACCTATGCCGACTCAACGATGCAGCGGATTTTCCATAAGTGAAAAAATGAAGCTTTAATGAGCCAATGAATATTGCAGTTTTATGACAATTATTCATCTGCCCCTAACATATACATGCAGACTCACATTTCTTTGAAACTTTGCAGAAATGTAAAGGGTCATTCCAAATATCACTAAAACCAATCTTACTCCAATTGGTCAAACGGGGGCGCTATAGCAATTTTTTTTTTATGCAAACTTTAAACAAGCAAAAGTCATGCCTCGTTTGGCCGACAGCCATTAGACCTGCTTACACATGTGCCTTGACTAATGAGGAACACATCTATCACGTTGACCAGTAAGCACCACCCTTAGATTGTCCGCAATCTTGAGCAGTTTGAAAAACACTTAAACCCAGGATTTTTCAGCTATCTGCGTGAAACTGTATCATCACTGTGATCTCTTTTTTCAGGGTTTCACGTCTGTTGGTCCAATAGCTTCCCGGTTAAGTGTATGTCTCATAATCTCAAGGTTGCCAGTTCAAGCCTCACTTGGTGCAGACTTCATTTAAGCTGCATTTCACACAACATGACTGTCAATTAATACATCTGCAATTGTTAAAGATAACATGAAATGCTTATTTGAGAGTGCGTTTTTTCAATGTATGACATACTTCATTGTGAAAATAGCTGATCTACAATCTCACAACTATTCAGATAGCAACGCGAGTATGTTTTTTCAATGTGTAACATACTTCATTGTGAAAATAGCCGATCTACAATCTCACAACTTTTAATGGTTTGTGAGCTTAGATCGGCTACTTTCACTAGTTTTGGTTCTGAGGAGATGTACAATTTCTTCATTGGTAAATGGTTTGTGAACGACTGATCTTAGTGTTAGTGAAACAGGGGCTTGGTTCATGACAGAAGGCAAGAGTTTATGATCTTCAACAGACAATATCAGCCTGGACAAAGCTATAGCACTATAGGTAGTGTTGCAGCCTGTTAGTCCGAAGGTTGAGAGTTCGAATCTTGTTAATGGCAATAGGTTGAGATGTCCAATCAAACCATTCTGTTTCCATTTCTCTCTCTCATCAATCTATTCCGTTTCCATGTCTCTCTCTTCAATCTATTCCGTTAACATGTCTCTCTCGCTCTCTCTCTCTCTCTTTCTCTCTCTCTTCAATCTATTCCGTTTCCATGTCTCTCTCTCCCTCTCCAATCTATTCTGTGTTTCTCTCTCTCCAATCTTTTCTCTCTCTCTCTCTCTCTCTCTCTCTCTCTCTCTCTCTCTCTCTCTCTCTCTCTCTCTCTCTCTCTCTCTCTCTCTCTCTGTCTCTGTGTGTGTCTCTCTCTCTCTCTCTCTCTCTCTCTCTCTCTCTCTCTCTCTCTCTCTCTCTCTCTCTCTCTCTCTCTCTCTCTCTCTCTCTCTCTGCTCTCTGTCTCTCTCTCACTGTGTCTCTCTCTCTCTCTCTGTCTCTGTCTCTGTCTGTCTCTGTCTCTGTCTCTCTCTCTCATCATCATGTAGATCGGCTACTTTCACTGGTTTCTGTTCCAAGGAGACATACAATTTCTCTATCGGTAGATGGTTAGGGAACCATTGATCTAGAGTAGTTAGCAAAACAGTCCGTCAGGGACGGAATGAGTTATAAATATCAACAGACACAGTCAGGACTATCATATCTCTAGCTCAATTGAGTCCGGAGGTCACCGGTTCGGTCCCCGACGATGTGTTGAGGCGATCATGGTTTGGCATTCGTAGGCTTGCGCATAGTATTTCTTGAGGTTAGGGGAAGGCATAGTTTGGCTGAGGTTAGGGTTATGGGTTTAAAATGCTCATTTGTTAATTGCATGGTCTTCTTTCTCTCAAGTTCAGTCTTCTATGTTTCTATGGCTTATTGTGCATATTACTTATCATTGCTTCTTTCTTTCTTCTCTCTGCAATCCCTGGCCCCGTATTATCGCTGCTTGCAGCTATATTTGTTATTGTTATTATTACCTTGTTTAATCATTTCAGTATGAATTGTAATTTCAGACGTCCTGAAAAGTTGGGTGTTAAGTAGGCCTAAATATGTTTTCAAAATGTTATGATTACATTTTAATTGTGGTGAAAAAAGTTAAACAGCAACAAGAAAAATTGGCTAAAAGGATAACATAAAAAAAGTCTTGTTTCCATTGTGGTCCTACTCCTATGTATTCAATTCATCAACTTTCACATTCACCATTATTCATTTGTTTGGTACAGTATTATGTAAACATTATGCAAATATATCACACATCAAGCATTAATAAATTGACCAAAGATGCACTTTTAGCTGAGAAATTGTGAAAATCCTGTCTGTCTCTGTCTGTCTGTCTGTCTGTCTGTCTGTCTGTCTGTCTGTCTGTCTGTCTGTCTGTCTGTTTGTTATGTCATATAATGTTAACACATGCATCTTGTGTTTCAGATCAGGGGTCTTCAACAGGGGGTACGGGACCCCTAGGGGGTCCTCAGAGTTACCGTATTTTTGGGCGGTGTAGCCGCCCCTATAAGTGGGGTTGGGACACCTCATTAGTACACCCTTCGCTGTACTGTGATTGGCTCATAATAGCACACCCCTTTACATTAGTACACCCCTAGCTGACCGACAGTGTGGAATAAACTCCCATTACACCTAAGACAGGCAGCCTCTGTCGATAGCTCTAAAGCACAGCTCAAGACCTATTTCTTCACTCTTGCTTTTAGCTGATTCTTTGGTTGATTTTTAAGTCCTCACTGTATTGCCTATTTTAATGTTGTTTTATGCTTTTGCTTTTATATTATTAAGGTTTCCAGGCCTATCAGGCTCGAAGCCTTATTGTAACTGTAGGCGTTCTTCCACCGTTTTTTCAGTTCTGGCCCAACCGTGCATACGCTTTTTACGAAACTCGGCAATATGGTAGAGGGCTATGCCAAACGGCGAAGATCCGAAACTCACAACCATCGGCCAAAGGGTGGCGCTGTAGTACTCAATTGAAATATGCCAACTTTGAACAGGTACAACTCATTCCCTACAGCCATGAAACTTCAATGCACACATTGAAGTTTCATGGCTATCTTATTCCAATTGGTCAAAGGGGGAC